>NW_028261389.1:18630260-18930260 GCF_051295495.1 Thamnophis sirtalis
CCCTCCCTTCTCTGAACGTCAGTAATTACACTGTCATGGTTTTTAAAAGCACAGGTGTGATTTGTCTCTTTGCGTAACTTACTCTAGAAATCAAACTATTTTCAGAAGAATTCCTAACTGCAAAGCCCATTTGTACATGGATAGCAGAGGGATGTGGGCAGGGGTGGGCTTCAAAATTTTTAGCAAGGGGTTCTCTGCCCGGTTGCTGAGTGGGCATGACTATTCATTACACTAAATGTTTTGTTTTCTGTCCAAATGCCTATTGCCTTTCTTTCAACCTCTATTTGGGTGCCTGTGTAGACCAACATATTTGGTCCTTTTGAGAAATACCCACATCTTTTAAGTTTAATCAGGAACACTGGGAAAAGCATAGTGTCACAAGCTTTGTCCATGTCTCCGTTGGTGTCAGAATTCACTGTGAAAATTTGTGGGAAATAAAGGAACTGTTTTCTATGGATAAGTTTACATAATGGCAAACACAAATGCAATTTGCAATTACGTATGTTGTGTGAACCTAGTCAATCAGTTTGTAAACCAGAATATAAAGATTGGAGTGTTGTGTAAACACAAACCCAGTTAAACCTTTGGGTTTAAAATGCCCTATCCTACTGAAGTTAAATTTTACTTCATATTTTAAAATTCACTTATGCCCAGCCAGATAAAACTATTATAGACATTGTATCAGGAAAGCTGTACCCACATATTTTATTAAAAGGCATATACTGTATTTGTGAACCACAACTTTTTTTCATTGAAAACAATTTAAAACTATTGTGCTACAATATTTAGCTTGCTCTGCTTTCGTAAATTTTGATGCTTTTATCCCAACATAGTATTTTTATCTTATTTATCATTACATATTTTAAGTTTACATAAAGTTGTTTTAGGAAACTGCAGATATTTAATTGTCAAAGGAATAATATCTCTAGGGTTAAATTGCTTCCTTACACTTCCAGTAAGATACTAAGTTCTGATCCAAGCTAATTCAATGATGGTTCAGCCATGAAACAGGTAATCCTTCACTTAAGATCATAGTTGAGCCTAGCAATTATGGTTACAAGTTGTGATTGTCATAAAGCGGGTCATCATCTGACTGACCCAATTTTACACCTTTTTTTCATTGCGGCCATTAACTGAATACAGCAGTCATTACATGAATGTGGCCGTTATTAAGCCAACATATTGTTTGCTATAGACCAGGTTTTGCTGGAATTAGAAGTAAATGCCAACTTTTGGCAAAACCACAGTAAATTGTAGTCACATAACCACAGAGCGCTGCAAACAATTGTAAATGTGGGCCAATGGCTGAACGTTCAAAACATGGTTATGTAACTGCAAGAGGGGTGGTGCCCAGCTGTCAGAACTTTGAAACCAGGTGAATAGTACCTTTTGGGAGGGCAGAAGTCTGGTAATTCAATGGATGCTATAGCCAGGGTTGGGCTTCAAAAATTACACCAACGGGTTCTCTGCCCGGCTGCTGGGTAGGCATGGCCATGATGGGTGTGGCCTAGTTGGCCTCTTGCACCATGGCAGGGGAGGGTTTCACTTTCCCCAGGTTCTGGACGGGGCTTTCCTCGAGCCTCTGGGAAGGCGAAAACTGCCTCCCCTGGGATCTGGAGGCCCTCTGGAGGCCGGAAATGGACTTGTTTCCGGCCTCCAGAGGGTCTCTGGAGCCCAGGGGAGGAAGCTTTCATCTTCCCAGAGGCTTGAGGAAAGTGGGCCTCCCAGAAGTTCTGGAAGACTGGAAATAGGCTTGTTTCCGGTCTTCCAAACTTCCCGGAGGCCTGTTTTTCCCCCTATTTCCCCCTTCCAGGAGGCCCGTTTTTCTGTGTGTGCCCTTGCACTTATCTCACATCCAAATCGAGCCACGTGGAGACTCCTGGGAAGGGCAAGGTGGGGTGAGAGGGTTGGGGTGGGTGGGACAGGGCCCAACAGGGGTGGGATTTGGATGTTCTCCGAACCGGTCATAACATTAGTTACAGGTTCTCCTGAAGCTAGGCAATTCGGGAGATCCCGTAGCAGCCCACCCCTGGCTATAGCTAAGGAAAATTCTGACTTGGCAGGGAAATAAAAAAGCTTTGGAAAGTGTGATCACTTTCCAAAGCATTTTTTTCCCCACAATCCAGGTGTGAAATTGGTGTAACTTAATCCGTCTCAATTATTTGGTGAAAGAAATTTCTATCAGAATATTTCTTTTGGGGGTGTTCAGTTATCAAACTTCTTTTATACTTCCATTTTTTAAAAAAACCCAGAGGAATCTACTAAAATATAAAAAGTTCCCTTTAAAGGTTCCTTGCAGTGTTCTTAGCAACAATAAGCAGTTTGCCATTGCCTTTGAATGGCCCATAAAAATAAATGAAGCCATAAAATTAATTGTAATGCAGATTGTGGAATAAGGATAGTGTTGCAGCAAGAACAAAAGAGCATTCTCTATTTAATAAAATAAATACAATTTTTATGAGTTCTTATTGTCAAATTGTTACCATAATATAAAGATTGCTACTTAGTTTTTCTCAATTTCAGTAGGAACTGAAGGGATAGTTCACATAGAGCACGAATGCTTTTAAAAAACAAAACAAAACAGATTTGTTGTCATTTCTCTTTTTTTGATGAACTTTATAACCATATTGGTATCACGAGAGCCAGTAAAGCCTGCTTTGAATGACTCCAGTCTCTCTCAACATTCCAATTTAAATTTCACCATTTAGTTGTCAAACTATAATATGAAATTATCATCTTCTTTGATAATTATGTTTCGACTCCTTTTCCCCTTCTTTATAATATCATTGGACAATAAAGATTTTATTCCTGAACCCTTTTGGATATATGCAGGGGTGGGATTGAAAAACTTTAGCAACTGGTTCTCTGCCCAGTTGCTGGGTGGGCGTGGCCAGAGAGGGCATGGCTTACTCAACCTCCTGCCCCATGGTGGGGGTGGGTTCCCCCTCCCCAGGCTCTGGAGGCCAGAAAGTGGCCCATTTCCGAACTTCCGGAAGGCCTATTTTTTGCCTTCCCCAGGCTCCGGAGACTTCCTTCGAGCCTCTGGGAGGGTGAAATTGGCGTCCTCCAGACTCTAGAGGCCTGAAACAGGCCCATTTCCAGACTTCTGGAACTTCCAGGAGACCCGTTTTTTGCCCTCCCAGAGCCTCCGTGTGGGCCCTGAACAAGTCAGGGTGGGCGGGGTCAACCAGTCCTTCCAACTACTGGTTCAGCGAACCATATGCAAAATTAGCATCCAGTTTGCCTGAACCGGCTGAATCCCACCCCTGGGTACATGTTAAAGATTTCTGGCTGCTGATCAGAAAAACAACCTGTACATTGAACCTACCTTGTACCTTTTTATATAAATTTTCTGTTTTTACACAGCAGATCCCTGTAGGAACTGTTGGCTATGCTGCACACATGAAAGCAACATACGAAAACATGGATCGGTTGCTGAAAGACATCCAGCACAGCAAGTACAACTGTAATATCTGTGGAGCAGAGGTGGATTGCTCCCGATTCTGCCTGGTAGTGCAATTGTGGCCTGAACCGGGGGGCGACCCAGGCTATCCACGCCTCCAAACCGGTTCCCTGGTCTCTTATGCCTTTGCTGCCATGTTTCTGCGCATGCACAGGACAATATTTAGTCAACTGCGCATGTACCAGCAGTGTGAGGCTGGCGTGTGTGTGCAGTGAACCGGTACCAACTGGTATAGGAACCCACACCTGCTGTGGAGATTTCAAAGTAGTGGCTCAGCTGCTTGGAATGCAGCTCTGCTATATCAGGTAATAGTATTACATATGCAGATGGGAGATATCAGTGGTGGGTTACGACTGGTACGCCCCGGTATGGGCATACCGGTGCCTGCCGGGAGCACCAGGTACCATTCCGTTTTGGTGCTCCGGAGGGACCACCCGCCCGCGCTCCTTACCTGTATTTGAGCTGTTCGGGGCTTCTGCACACAGAGCATACGGCGCCTGCGTGACGCTCCACCGAACAGCTGGAGCGTTGTGGAGCCGTCACGGAGCATCACGGGCCGTAAGTACGCATGCGCGTGCTGCACACGTGTGCATGCATTCTGCGCCCGTTCATGTGGTGGATGCCTGGCCCCATTTCACCGTACCGGTTGCAACGGGATCCGGAACCCACCCCTGGGACAGATGTACTACATTAAAAAGAAATGGCCACTCTGAAAGAACATGGTTCTAGGATTTAAAAAGGTGGCATATGGACTGCTGGTTGATGCTTCTGCATCATCTAAAAGTTGAACTGATAAAAAAAAATGTGTGAAAGCAGAGAACAAAGAAGGTAAAGGATTTCATTGTTTGAGACAGTTGTTTCTAAGAATAACTGATACCAAGATTAAAGAAGATTTATATTGGTGCGCAGATCAGAAACATCACCAATGGCAAGCAGTTTGAATATCTGTTAGTGGGGCCAGAGAAGTTAGTCTGGAAACTATTCAAGGATGGCTCTGAGAATTTTCTCGGCAACTGCAGAGCACCAATTCAGCTAGTTGACAAGCTTCTTAAAGCATACAAGATCTTGAAGTATACCATGTCAGTGAGAATTCATTTTCTGCCGTCACACTTGGACTTCTTTCCTGAAAATCTAGGTGCAGCCACACCCACCCAGTCGCCCCCTCCTCCCAAGAACAACCACAGCCCTGATGTCGCCCTCAACAAAATTGAGTTTGACACCCCTGGCCTGGAGCAAATAGAATGTGCATTAGATAACTCCCGGAGCATTCATTAGCCAAGGTTTAGGAATAGGGATGGCTAGAGACCAATAGAACAAATTGTTAAATCATTACTAAAATGTTTATTAGATGATATTTCTTATTATCCTGCCTTGTCCCACCTACTGCTTTATTGAAATTGTATAAAGCTTTCTTAATCCTTTGTTCTGGGCTCTTGGCATTTTGGCCAGGACCAGTGATGAAATTCAAATTTTATTACTACTGGCTCTGTGGGTGTGGTTTGGTGGGCGTGGCAGGGGAAGGATACTGCAAAATCTCCATTCCCACTCCACTCTGGGGCCAGCCAGAGGTGCTATTTGCTGATTCTCTGAACTACTCAAAATTTCCACTACCGGTTTTCCAGAACCTGTCAGAACCTATCAGAACCTGCTGAATTTCACCCCTGGACAGGATCCCTTTTCTTGGAGCATCCCAATGAAAGAAAACAAAACCTGTACCTTGTTGTCTGATGTCCTTCTTTGGCCTCAGCACCAGGCTCAGACCCGGATTGGGGATAACAAATCCACATCCAGTACCTCATAATGACAAAGTGAAAACTGAATTTTAGAAATGTCTGTAAATTTATTAAAAAGAAAAAAAAACCTGAAACAATCACATTGGCCTAAGTATTCAAACCCTTTGCAACAACACAAGAAATTTAGCTCTGGTGCCTCCCATTTCACTTGATCGTTCTGACATGTTTCTACACCTTGAAATGGAGTCGACTTGTGGTAAACTAAATTGGACATGATTTGGAAAGGCACACATCTCTCTCTTTTTTTTAATTTTTATTTTTTATTTTTTATTAACAAACATGTAAAATACACACACACAAAACTTAGACGTACACCATATTAACACAATACAATACGAACAGGAACTTCCTGTTCTTTATAATAGCAATTATCAATCGATACGGCTCACCTTATATTATTTTCCCTTCTATTGTATTTCATTTGGATTTCACCATTCTTAACCCTCTTATTTTACTCATAACTATTATTTTTTGAGTTTTGTTATATTCCTTCGTTGATTTTTGTTTCTTTCCTCCACCCACCTATACCATTTATCCCATATCTGGTAGAATTCTGATTCTTCTTTTCTCTCTTTATAAGGCATCACAGATGACAATAAGTAGTGCAGCAGAGCAAAAGTCATGAGGTCAAAGAAACTGCCTGCAGAACTATGAGACAGGATTATTACAAGGCAGAGATCTGGGGAAACTACAATAAAATTTCTGCTGCACTGAAGGTTCCTAAGAGTACAGTAGCCTCCATAATTCTCAAATGAAAGAAGTTTGGTGCAACCAAGGACTCTTCCAAGAGTTTGTCCCCTGGTCAAACTGAGCAATCAGGGGAGAAGGGCCCTAGTAAGAGAAGTGACCAAGAACCCAAAGATCACTTGGACTGAGCTCCAGAGATCCTAGGTGGAGATGGGACAGAGTTCTAGAAGGACAACCTTGACTGCAGCCCGTCACTGATCTGAGCTTTACGGCTAGATGAAAGCCACTCCTCTTGTGCAAAACACATGAAAGCTTCCTTAGAGTTTGCAAAAAAGCAAGGACTCTCAGACTGTGAGGAACAAACTCTAAGGGGGCTTCCATGTCTATGGAGATTTTCAGTCATCTAGAGATCATGATTGCCCCAAATGTTTCACTTCTCATCCAAGAAACTTCTTCAGGGCTTTCTTGTGTTCCATACTTTCTGAATACACTGTAAATCTCCAATACAGGTAGATCTTCATTAATGGGATTAACAAAGCGCACAAAATGGCTATATTATTCAAACGTCTACTATTCAAGTCTATAGAAAATAAGGTAATTGTTTCTGGCTTGAAGGAAATACTCAATAAAAAATTTTAAATGTCCATTTTGATGGTTATTAATAAAATATACCAGCAAAAGATTAGAATAAGAGTTGTTAGCCTAATTTTGCGAAGCTTCTTCTCCAGTAACATTGTACTGCAAACTAGAGCATACAAAACCTTTGCCAGACCAATTCTCGAAAACAGCTCGTCTGCCTGGAATCCACACTCTATATCGGACATTAATACAAATGAACGAGTCCAGAGGTATTTCACGAGAAGAATACTCCACTCCTCTGCTCGCAACAGTTACAACGTCCTGTCAACGACTACTTCAACTTCAGTCTCCACAATACGTGGGCGAAAATAGATACAAACTCAAAGTCAACTACTCCAAACTTGATTGCAGAAAATACGACTTCAGCAGCAGAGTGGTCAACGCCTGGAATGCTCTACCTGACTCTGTTGTTACATCCCCAACCCCCATAATTTTAACCTAAGACTGTCTACTGTTGATCTCACCCCATTCCTAAGACTCTTAGGCTAAGAGGTCTGTAAAGGGGGCGTGCATAAGCGCACCAAGAGTGCCTTCCGTCCCTCTCCTACTGTCCCCATTTATTTGTACTCATTTCCTTTGTTCATGTCCATGTATATGCTTGTACCTGTTACCTTGTACATGTTTGAGAAACCAAATAAAATATATTTTAAAAAATACACTTACAACAATTTTATTTTTTCACCAAGCCGAAGCGGTTTACAGAAAGTAAAAGCCAAAACCCAAAGAATTCTGAAAATACTCTTCCTTCTAGACAGCGAGATAGACTGACCTCACGCCACTCATTCAAAATAGCTACACCAAGTGAACTAACCACAAACGGGACGGATAAAGTCCAACCTTCGGCAGTTTTTCCGCCCCAGGAAGGAGCCGACTACAATACCCGCCATGCTTTGCGCCCACGCCGGCTCCCATCTGGAGACGGGAGAGAGCGCGCGGGGCCTGTTGGGGGGAGAGTGCGCGTGCGCGTGTGTCTGTCTGTGTCGGCGGCCGTGGAAGGTGGCGGAGCGAGCGCCCTTCCCTGGCGCTTTCTCCTCCTCCTCTCTTTCTCTCTCTCCCTTCCCCGTCCATTCATTGCTGCCCTGCGGACTGTCCGTGCCCTTCCTTCCCCGCCGCCCGCCGCCATGGAGGCGCTGATTCCGGTTATTAACAAGCTGCAGGACGTCTTCAACACGGTGGGCGCCGATATCATCCAGTTGCCGCAGATCGTGGTGGTCGGGACGCAGGTGAGGCAGGCGGAGCCTGAGCCAGGGTGACCTCCGCCCGGGCTGGAGGCAGACAGATGCCCTTGGGGGACCCTCCAGCCATGGGGAGCGAGGGGAGCGTTTCAGTGGGATGCGGGTGCAGGAGGGGTGAGTTTCCTTCCTGATCTGGGCTGGGGGGGGGGGGTTGGAGGGAAGGAAATATTGGCCGGCCAGTGCGAGTCTTGCAACGTGTTGTGTGGTTGGGGGTTGTTGTTATTGTGGGGGTTGTTTTTCCCTAAAACGTATCTGCCGCCCCAGTCCCAGTGAGTCAGGGAGCTGTGCAAATTTTTGAAAAATGCATGTATGGATATTGCAGTTGTGATTAGCATTGGCAGCCTTCCAGTTGTAGGACTGGAAGTGAGCTTTATTGTCATTGTATTTAGTATTTAGTAGCTCCTTGAGGTGTGTAGGGTTAAGTTTTATATAAATAAGTTAAGCAGTCGAGTTGTGTGAATTAGTGGTATTAAGAGCTGTATTGACATAAACGCCTTTTTCTTCTTTTTTTTGGATCCACGTGTTATTCCCCTCCCAGAATGAAAGAAGCCACTCTCAAATAGGAGAAGCATGCGGAAACACTCTTTCCAGTCCTCACGTAATAATTAATAATTCCCCCTTTACTAGCAAATTAAGGGGAACACAACAGGCCTGACATCCTGAAGGCTGCAAATAGGCAGTATAAATTTTTGAGATAGCACCCTAAATCAGGAGTCCTCCAACTCTTCAGCTTTGGACCCTTCAGATTTGTTGATCAATTCCCAAACATTGTATGAAAATTTAAAAATAAATTTATTTTCATAGCTCTACCATGAACAATAAGAACGCTAACTCCTTGGATAGTGTCAGTAATTTTGGGGGGTAGATACTGACCACTTTGGGGAAAACTGCATTAAGGCTATATTTTAAGGTTATCAAACGGCCTCTCTCTTGTGGTTTATTTTGCTGTTAAATCCTAAGGATGGGATTAGTCAAGTTTGTTAAATCATTTAACATTTAAACTGAATGGGAGAAGATATTTGGAAATATTGCAATGGTGCTAAAAGTTAATTCATTTAAACGTGCAGGTAAAGTCTTGAGCTTGTTAAAGCTAAAAGGAAAATTGGGAACATGCTGTCCCTATGTACTAAGTAAGAGTTGTTTATAGATCTTTTGTGTCTGTCTTAGTATAATGTTGTCTGGAACTCCTGTGCACAAAGATTTATCCCTGCAACAACTGTGTTAAAGGTCTGTATGCTGTTGCTTTATAAACTTCTAAACACATGCAGTCTTATATAGACAGTATATAGGTGCTATGGAGGGATTTTGAAGTGATAATGAGAAATATTTTATTCAAAACAGTGATGCTGTAAACAGGGATTATTCTGTCAGTTCCTTGCAGGGGTGAGTAGCTAGGAAAATATGAATGCCACACCCTGTTCTTCAGAGGAAAATACGTATAAATTATGATTAATAAATTAAGGGTTAAAATTATAGAAACAAAATTATGTATAAATTGAATTTATCTACCTAATTGTTTATAAACTATTTCACTTGTTTGTTACATGTGCTAGTTCTGGAGGAGAAGAATAATATATTTCAGGGACTGTCATTTTTATTTGGCCTTGTCTGTAACCCAATTGGTATCACTTAAATTCCTTCAAGCATAACTTTGTACCTATAAAGACAAGAAACTTGATTTTTTTTTTAAAAAAAGTTGGAATCTCATAGAAAAGAGATCTATGTACATAATAACAATCTGAGTTTTTTCTTAGCATCTATACAGGCTTTATGAGAAGTATATTGAAAATGTGTCCTTTTTCCCTCAGGAATAAAACTAGTTTAGAGCATTTCAATGTAACAGATTTATACATTTTTCCATAGTATATTCAGGACTAAATTTACTGAGATCTTGCTGTGTCTCAGCTAAACTTGTACAGAGAAAGGTTGAAGATCTCAGTCTTCCTCTCCCAGAAACTTTCTAGATTCATACTTCTGTTGACTTGCCTTGATATAGCCCTTTGGCAGTTTTCTTGCTCATTCATTCATTCCAATCGATTGATCAATCAATTTCTATAGTTGCCCATTTCAATCAATGATTCTGAATGGCTTACTGTTCAAAAACATATTGCAGTTAAACATTAAACATTTTAGAACAGTAAAAGCCAATGAAAACATTCAGAATAAATATACAAAGCAGTTATGGTTAAATGCAGCACTGCAGGCTACTGCTAGATCAGCAGGTCAGCGGTTCAAATCTCACTGGCTCAGGGTTGACTCAGCCTTCCATCCTTCCGAGGTGGGTAAAATGAGGACCCAGATTGTTGGGGGCAATATGCTGACTCTCTGTAAACCGCTTAGAGAGGCCTGAAAGGCCTATGAAGCGGTATATAAGTCTACTGCTATTGCTATTGCTATTGCTATTTGAGAGACCGCCTACTACCAATTACCTCCACTAGACCGATAAGATCGCATAGATTAGGCCTCCTCCGAATTCCATCAGCCAGCCAGTGTAGACTGGCAACTACCCGGAGGAGAGCCTTCTCGGTGGCTGCTCTGACCCTCTGGAACGAACTCCCCGTGGAGATCCGGACCCTCACCACCCTCCAGACCTTCCGCGCCGCACTTAAAATCTGGCTATCCCGGCTGGCCTGGGGTTAAAGACTCTAACCCCTACTCGAATTGTATGACTGCTGAGTTCTTAAATGATGTAGTGCTTTTATGTTGTAAATTGTTTGTCCTTTCCCCCCCCCCTTTTGAACTGTGAGCCGCCCTGAGTCCCCCCAGGGAAAAGGGCGGCATACAAATAAAGTGAAACTAAACTAAACTATTTCTCCCACCTATCTTCCTTTACCTGGCACCCTTTCTCCAACCCTCTGTAATTCTGCATTGAAGGCTTTCATCAATCCAGTAAAGAATTCTCCTTATACAACATACTTAGCAGAGGAGTAGCACAAGATGCCATTTAAGGTTTCAAGTATATCAATTATATCATTCTCAAAGAAGCTGACAAAGATGAGGTGGTTGTCCTTATAACTATGGTGGATTACGTAAAGGAAGACAATTTTCCAATACAGCATTCTACCAAATAACACCTTTCATCATATTCCACTGCTTCATACCAAAGAGAATTAGACAATGTGATGAAACATACAAGACTGTATCTACATGAAGCTATTCCTAGGATCCCTGATTAGGCAATTTCTACCTATTTGCCAAAATGCATAAGCCAGGCATCTTGGACATTCCATTGTCTCAAGTTGTAGAACTATGATAACTGGAATATCAAGTTTGGGACCAAGTTATCTGACGGACCGTCTCTTGCCGGTCATATCCACCTGACTCACTGGAGAGGGGAGGCAAGGAATGTTGCGGGTCCTGTTCCCTAAGGAAATACATCTGGCATGACCCAGAAGAAGGGCCTCCTCCGTGGTGGCTCCCTCTCTCTGGAATATCATCCCTCTGCAAATTAGACCCCACTCTGACACTCTCTGAAAACCCTAAAAAAATGGTTCTGCCAGCAGTCTTGGGAGACCCAGAGTGGGATGGAGCCAATCAAATGGCTGGTACAAGTGGGTGTTGTCGCCAGGGTGGGGGTGGGGGGTTATTTTACTATTTTAATTTTTTATTATTTTTATTTCTTTTATATTGTGTTTTTATTTCCTGTAAACCGCCTTGAGTTGCTGTGAGCGAGTAGGTGGCTATATAAATTTTCCAAATAAAATAAATAGCAATGTAACTGTGCATTACATTGTACACACCGTTTAGCAAAGATTTTGGCTTCTGTTATGTATTGTAAGTGGAAAATCAGTTTATGTGCAATTCATATTTGATGAATATATCTTTTTAAAGAAGTTATTGATGATAATTCAGTAGCATGGTAGCTCTGCTAAGTCACATTTCCCAGAAGCCCTATCATCAGTGGGGAATAATGAGCACTATTGGAGTTGTAGGTCTGAATGTAAGTTCCACCCTGGATATAATTGGATATGTGGGATTTAATTTAATGGAAAACGTATTTTAACTGTAGGATATAAATTTAATGAATAAATAAATGTATCCGAAGCAAATACAGGTCTTCAGTTCCCTTGGTTTCTCTCTTGTCTTCTAGGGCCCTCATCCTAAGCAATCAGTCAGAATCAGTTAGATGAACCCTTAACTTTGATTCATCTTATCGTTGGTTTGTCTTGTCATCCTTTTCTGCCACCATATATTGGTGTTCGTACTTGGTTGCTTGCTTTCTTCCTTACAGTCTTACTGTATTATCAAAAAAGCACCTGTAATTATTTCCTACACATTGATATAATTTGGGAGCAAGAGCTTCTAAATATTTTGCCATTGCCATCTTCTGCGTTTCTCCCCTCTGCTTTTTAATCTGTTCTGGAGCCTGGACAATCTTGCTTGTTTTTCCCATCCTAGATCTTACCAAGTCCAATTCTGCCAAAACTTTTTCTAGGTAACCAAAGATTGGCTATTTTTCCATCAGTTCTGATTTTATTATAAAGGCTGTTTATAAAATGTGTTGCAAGCATAGTAGTAACCTAGATCCAAAAGTTGATTTCCCCAAATATACCAAAAAATAGTCAGAAGTGTCCTCAGTTGAGCAGCCTACAAATTTTGGGGATTGAAGTTGAACATATTTAGATATGACCAGTTTGGAGACAGATATTTTATTGAATAAGTAATTTCAAGCTAAGATAAAATTGGCCTTTATTTAGAAATTTGTACCACTGTTAGAAAAGCATGGCACTGTTTGTGCCTATATAAATAGGAAAGCCTGACTTATCTTCTAATCTTATAAAGTAAAATTAGGAATAGGATTTGTAGGCCTCTGAGATATAATTTTAGCTGGGTGAGGCGCTTTTAATCCTTTGCCAAATATCCCAAAGGTGTTTTTTCAAGAGGCAACAGGACTTTCTGGTTTTTCTTTGAAGATATTTCACTTCTCATCCAAGAAGCTTCAGCTCTGACTGGATGGCTGGGAATGGAAGGATTTATACTCCTTGCAGACATCTGGTCATTTGCATTATTTTAGGGGAGAGGTGTCGAACTCAATTTCATTGAGGGCCGCCTCAGGGCTGTGTTTGACCTCTGGGGCCGGGTTGGGCATGGTCAGTATAGGCATGGCCAGCTTGACATCACTCATGTCGGGTGCGCCTGTGCTGGCCCAAGCACTCTGCCAGCGAAAATGTGCTCCCAAGCTGCATTTTTGGCTACCACGGCCTCCTGCAACCCTCTGCCAGTGAAAACAGAGTTTGGTGGGGTTGCACGCAGCCCTCCTGAGCTCTGTTTTTGCTGGCAGAAGCACCAAGGGCTGGTCCTTTGCTGTTTCCAGGGCAGCCTGGCGGGCCAGAACAAAGTACCCCTTGGGCCGAATCCAGCCCCCAGGCCTTGAGTTTGACACCTGTTTTAGGAAGTCATTAACACCTCCTGGAGGTTTATCTGTGTCATCAAGGTCAGCTGGTTGGTACAAATGCGTTTGGAGCCTTCTTGGAACTGTTGTAGATTGGAGATAGATGATGTTGTATCTCTCCCACTCTGTTGAGAGAAAGCTGTTCAATTTTGACACAGATGACCAATGTTCCCTCTAATTTTTTTTCAGTGTGAGCGGAAAAGTATAGTGTTTGAGTGGTACATTTTCATGCCTGAGCACCTGAATTTTTTTTACAGATGTCATCTAAGACTGTCACCCTCCGTCTTGCAAAAAGCATGATCTCACACCCACTAAAATCTCCCCCTCCGCCTCAGTTCATACCAGCATTATCCCTTTCTGCAGTCACTTTTCCTCCTCCCTCCCCAAGATTCACCTGCCAACACCAAGAGGAACAGGGAAAGAGGCGCCTTCTCTGCCCGGTGCCCCATACCAGTGTGCCCCGAAAGTCAGCCGGAACCCCCCAAAGCGGCCGGTTAATGAGCTTCCCCACTTCAGTCAAGTGAAGCCTCTGCCAGGAGGGGGTGGGCACAATCCAATCCGAATGGGAGCCAACAGCTGTCGCTCGTTCCCTGCTGGCTCTAGATTGTCCTGGGAACCGGCAAGTGTGAGCAAGAGAGGGCGGGAGATGCCCGCTTTCTCTCCCCCGCCGCCTAAGTCCGGCTGCACAACCAACCACAGAGCAAAACTTTCCCTGCCTCCGCCCCGAGAGTGGAGAGGTATAACTTCTGTGACATAAATCAGCCTAGATGTTCTGCAGCTTGGAGCAGAATCGGTAGGGACTCCAATCATTATACAAAGAAAGCCCAGGAGCACAAAAGTTAGTGCTGAGAGCGGAGAGTGGCCTCTCATCTAACAGGATCATGCACGGCACTTGGAAACTGCGCGGTGTTTCCATATTATGTGCGCGGCCGCGCACGCGCGCACCTTAGAGGGAACACTGCAGATGACCTCTTTGACTCCTCTTTCAAACTAGTGGTCCTCTCTGTCCAAAATGTGGACTTTGCTGTCTTCAAAAGAGTGGCATTTGCCTTTTAAATGCAGATGGACTGCTGAATCTAGTCCTGATGGGTTTGTTCTCCTGTGTTGTGCCATGTATTTATGAAGTGATTGTTTTGTTTCCCCAATGTACAGACCTGAACATGTCTCACTGCATTGTATTGCATATACCACGTTGGTCAGTTGTGTCTGGATGTTTTATCCTTGGGATGGACAAGCGTCTGCCTTAGTGTATTCTTGGGTTTGAAATGTGCACGTATGTTGTGTTGCCTGAAGATCCTCCTGAGCTTTTCTGACATTCCTGCAACATATGGAATGACATTGCTTCGTTTATTGGTCTCTTCATTGTCTGTTATGTAGGAGCTCCTGTAGGGTCTTTTTTGAGATTTGATGAAGGCCCACTTGGGATAGCAACAACCTCTGAGGGTTTCCTTTATGTGTTTTAGTTCTTTTTCTTATTTCTTTCTCCATAGACCTTTGCCAAATACATTTTTAAATGGCTAAAAGCCAAAGAAATGTGGCTTCTGTTGTATTAGGATAGAAGCACTATATAGGTTTTCTGGGTGTGCCTTGACAGAAAATGAAATAAACCTAGAAAGTCAGAGAAGGCTAAAACAAAACAAAACAAAACAGGGTGCCGTGTTTCCCCTAAAATAAGACAGGGTCTTATTTTCTTTTGACCCCCCGAAATAAGTGCTTGGCCTTATTTTCAGGGAGGTCTTATTATTTTTGAGGTGCAGGAGGCAGCCACCTCATGGCTGCTGCTGTGTTGCAGTATTTTCGGGACAGGATTTTAGCGCATGCACTCAAAACCCCGATTGGGCTTATTAACCGGGGAGATCTTATTTTCGGGGAAACGGGGTAGTTAAAAATGAATATTTTTAAAACCTACTTTTTTCATCAAAAACAAAAAGTTTGTTGGCACACACTTTAATAAGTTTGTAAAAGGTTGTGCATTAAGAACCAATTACTTACAGAAAAATGCCAGCAACTTAATTCAGGTATCAAACACGTAGTTTTAATGAAGAGATCTTGTTTAGGCTCCTTATGTATGCATGCAGAAAACCAAATCCATTGAAATGTTTAACTATTACATCATTTGCATTTTAAAAACTGAAATGCAAAGCAATGTATGTCAGTTATTAGAATTAATTAGGATATGTGTTTATTCAGAAAATTAGTGTATTACAGAATGGAAAATAGTTTAAATGGATGATCAAAGAATATATTGTAATCAAATGGAAATTGTGTAATCATATTTATTTCCTACCTTCATTGTTTTGATAAATAACTCAAGGTGGCTAACATAACTAATATTCCTTTCTCTTCCCATTAATCCATCCTGAAGGAGAACCTTGGCTTATCATTAAAATTTTCTGAATCCAGCCATATTAGTTCAAGAATGCTAGTTAGAATGATAGAAGTTGTAATCCTTTAACACAGGGCTCTCATGTAAAAGTAAATGTAAATGCTCTCATGTAAAATTCACAGTTGAAAAAGACTACATTTTGATTGACAAAATTAATCACACAGAGAATACCACACCTTCTGTTTACACCCTAAACTTAATACGTTACCAAGCACTCATACCTTGTGCTCCGTATCTAGATCAAGTAAGCAATACAATAGTTGAAATATTTTTCAAATAGGTGGTTTCCTGATCTCGTGAGGTAGAAGCATAATGTCCAAAGGTTCCTGCTTTTCCTTCCTTTTATTGGAGATAGACCAATCTCACATAAGAAAAACAATATTAAACTTAATTATTTTAAAAAAGAAAGAAAATATAATGTTCCAGGTAGCATCCATTTTTTTTACAAATGGAGATTTGTTTGTTAGAATGTCTGAGAAGATATTAAATAAGTTTTAAATTAATGCCGCAGATTGCAAGAAAATTGTATAGAAATCTAACCTCATTTACACAGGGTAAGGAAGGACTGGGGGATATTCCACTTCATTTGTTATCCAGAGCTTCTCTTCCTCATAGGTGCCTGTGTCATTGTTGGTTACATCATCTCCATCCATCAAATTATTTCTTTAATGTGCAGAGAAAGAGAGGTTAACCTGGTGTTCTCCGAAAGGGGTTAAAGTTGGAATAACCCAAGGCCAGTGTCTTTGGATTATATGTGCTGATCACTAATAGTACTGTTTCCAGTAACTCTGGAAAGTTCTATACTTGTTCTACGCTGGGGTATCAAACTGGCGGCCTGCGGGTCGGATGTGTCCCGTGCAGGCCACACCCACCTCAGCTCCGCGAGGGGGGAAATGTGAAACATCACATGATGGCAACGTGATGTTGCGACTTTGACACGTGTGTTCTACAGTATACTGTATTTAATGTAAACTGTTGCTTGCTATTACCGTATTTTTCAGAGTATAAGATGCACCTTTTTCAAACAAAGAGGCTGAAAATCTGGGTGAGTCTTATACACTGAATACAGCATTTTTTGCCTCCTGAAACCCTGCCCCTTTTATCAAAATGGCCATGCATACCCTTATGGAGGCTTTCAGAGAGCTCCTGGGGGCTGGGGAAGGGCAGAAATGAGCAAAAAATGGGCCATGTTTTGCTCAATTTCCCCTAGCCCCCAGGAGCACTCTATAAACTTCCATAAGGCTACCCATGCCCATTTTTTTTTATAAAAATGGGCCATTTTTTGCTCAATTTTGGCCCTACCCCCACCCCCAGGAGCACTCTACAAGTCTCCTAAAGGCTATTCATGTCCTTTTTTTTGAAGAAAAAAAAAACGGGCCCATTTTTGTAAAAAACGGGCCATTTTTTGGGAGATTTGCAGAGTGCAAAACCTTTTTTTAAAAAAATTGCCTCTTCAAAACCTTGGTGCGTCTTATACTCCAAAAATATGGTAGTATCTTTCTCTGTTCTGGCCTACCTTTCACTTCAGGCATGCTAGTTAACTTTTTAAATGTTCACTGATGTTTAGTAAATAAATATTGGATGATAGCTTTGCTAATTGAAATAAAGGGTGTGTGTGGTTGCTTGGGGCTGGGATTGCCTGGGAATGTACTGGAGGCAAGCTTAACCGGAAATTACCCGTAATAATTATCCAAAAGGCATGAAGGGCTGGTAAGCAAGTAGGCTACTTTCACAATGTACTCTGGTGCCAAAGTCATTCTATGAAGGGAAATTCTTTGTATAGAACAGGGGTATCAAACTCAAGGCCCGCAGGCCGGATCCAGCCAGGTGTTTAGATCTGGCCTGTGGGGCCCACTTGGAAACAGTGAAGGACCAGCCTGTGGTGCCTCTGCCAGCGAAAATGGAGCTGGGCAGGGCCGCGTGCCCATTTTCACTGGCAGAATTCGTGTGCCAACACAGGCGCCCCTGACATGAGTAACATCAAGCTGACCATACCCACCCTGGTCATGGCCACCCCAGTCCCCAAGGTCAAACACAACCCCGATGCACCCCTTAATGAAATCGAGTTTGACACCCCTGGTATAGAAGGTTACAGTATCTTTTTACTGAACTTCTTTTCTTAGCTCGCCAAATTCGATGCATTTATCTTTTATAAGGCACTCCCTATTGTACCAGCAATTACACTTATATACCACTTCATAGTGCTAATAGAATACAATTGCCAGCAATTCACGCAGGGCCGGAGAAACATGAGATCTTTGTCCAACAGCAACACAGTCTTTTCCTAATGAATGCAACCAGGATTACTGGAACTGCCATTACTGAGTAGCATGGTTACATGATGTTTTACTTAATGACTGTTTCATTTAGTGACAACATTTTAGTGCCAATTTGGGTAGTTGAGTAAAGAATACCAATAATGGATTTAAAGTAATGTCTTATTGAAGGTTAAAATAAGTTCTTAACAGATAAGTGTGATTTGAGAATAAAACAAATTACCCAGAGAGGTCATAGTCTTCTATTCAGTACATACAGGTGTTCAGGCGAGGCTACACAGCCATCTGTCGGGGATGTTTTAATATGAGTCGCGCTGTTGTTTGAATCTGATGGCATAAATGCTTCCTCCAACTCTGTTCTGTGACCTGTTTATCATTGTATGACATGAAGGTGGTAATTCTTTAACAGAAAATTTAAAGTGGGAATTGGATCTGAAATGATAGCACTATTGTACCTTGAATCTGGATTTAAATTTTCTTTGTGATGTACTTAGATCAGGGGTGTCAAACCCACGTCGTCATGTAACATCACAACTCCCCCCCCCCTTCGCTACACTGGGCGTGGGCGTAGCCAATGCATGACACATCCGGCCCACGGGCTGCGAGTTTGACACCCCTGACTTAGATTAACCAGCAAACAAGAATATCTGGTATACCACTTAGCAATTTTATTGAATAATCACTATTAAATAAGTGCCTTTGATTTTTGAGACCAGTTTCTCTTAGTCAGATCACCACCTATTGACCTATTCTCTGATACTCCTATATTTTTGTCTCAGGGTTAGGCATCATTTATCTAATCCAACTGGTTTGCAGTCCATAAATCCTGTATCCCAATACAAGTGGATGGTGGATTATTTTTTTTCCTGCAATAGATCAACATGGCTACTCTTATTTCTTGGGCAGAAGAAATTTCTTATTTCTGTCTGTATCTTGTCTCTGTGAGATAGCTTTGTTTCTACTCTGGTCTATGTATTGAAAAAGAACAGATAAATGAAACGGACACTAATTAGTTAATTCTTTACATCCCAGAGAATACTGAATGAAGAAATTTGCAATGGATGCAGTTAAATTGTGTTTAATATTATACTGCAGGGCCGCATAAGCTTTGCTTTGTTTTTCATTTATTAAGCATAAATTTATTTATTATTAAAATTTATTATTTATTATTAAAATTTATATGCCACTCAATCCCGAAGGACTCTGGGCGGCTTACAAAAAAAATATTAAACACAAACATTTATTTAGTTTATTACTTATTAAATTAATGTTCCTCCCATCTCAATGTCAAGCGATTCATTGTGGCTATACTACAAGAATGTAACTTCTGCTTTCTCTTTCTTCCTGGTATGGTTTCCTTACTAATTGTGAAATCTGCTTTCTGAAACTGCTTTTGTTCATAACTGTTTTGTGTTGATGGGACGATGGTTTATCCAGTCATTCTGATTAAGATGATCTACTTAAAAGAGTCTTATATGGTGGAGTAGTGACTTTAGTTTCTTTTTACATAGTTGCGACTGAAGTAAAAATTTAAAATTTAAAAAGAATATTTAAAGGGGAGTTTATTTCAAGGAATTATATTTTTAATGGGTTACTTTTCTGTAGCTATAATGCCTGCACATGGCTCAAACTTTTCAAGTCATCTTCTCATTGCAGATCAAGGTAAGAGTGATATTTAATGACAGCAGTGATAGCAGTAGGGAAGTTGTGTGCTTGTTTTTGTGTTCTTATATTCCTGGCAGATTTAAATAGACAAGGTACACTTAAAAGCAGTCAAAGGAACTTGGTACAAGGCATATTAAAATGGTTCATATCATTATGAAAATCAACAAATACACAATCTCAAATACACAATACAAAATATTTATTTATTTTCATTTATACCTTGCCTTCCCATCAATGAAAGGCACCAAGGATTTTTTTTCCAAGCTCCTGATTCAACAGATAACAGTTTTAGTTCTCCTCTGAAAGTTAGCAAGTTAACCATACATCACCAGGAATGTTCTGCAACCATTAGTTAGCAATAGATTCTGATTTGATATATTCATACTTTGTACCGAAGGGGTGTGTGTGCATCCTGCCCACCTCACATCATCTCTCCCCCTTTGAATCTGGATTGCCAAAGACAAATCCACCTCACTGGGAGTTTATTTTGATGATTGCTTGAGGTGCAAGAAACTCTGTTCAAAATTATTGGGATGGGGGCATGAGTATTACTGGAATGGGGGCATAAGTATTTAAGTCCTCTCTTCTCATTTTCAGAGCAGTGGCAAAAGTTCTGTACTAGAAAGCCTAGTGGGGAGAGATCTGCTCCCAAGAGGCACTGGGGTTGTTACTCGAAGACCCCTCATCCTGCAGCTGGTACACGTTACATCAGAAGAAAGTCGGAAAACTGCTGGAGATGAAAACGGTAAGGCCTGCCCTCTGTGAGATTAATGGATATTTTAGTGACAATAGGTGATTGTGTGTCAAGACTGTGAAGAAACAGTACTTAAATTTCTCCTGTCCCTTAGGGTTGTTTGATCATTTTCCTCCCTTTATGTATCCTGATGTTAAAGTAGAGGTAGCAAAGTGCAACAGGAATTCAGTAATTTTATG
Source organism: Thamnophis sirtalis (assembly GCF_051295495.1). Taxonomy (NCBI): domain Eukaryota; kingdom Metazoa; phylum Chordata; class Lepidosauria; order Squamata; family Natricidae; genus Thamnophis; species Thamnophis sirtalis. The sequence continues at coordinate 18,650,730 of NW_028261389.1, forward strand.
TCTGAGGGTGTCTATATGTTTGTGGGGGAGAGGGGAGGAAAGATCTAATGGAATATATTTATATTGTATATGAGTATAGGAATGTGTTCTAGAATACATTTATTTCTTTTTGGACACAGAATGTTGGGGGAATCAAAATAGGGCTTTGTATTTTGATAGTATTTTAGGTTATCAAATGGCATTCCATAGAAAAGGGGTCTCCAACCTTGGACACTTTAAGACTTGTGGACTTCAACTCAGCAAAGCTGGCTGAGGATTTCTGGGAGTTGAAGTCCACAAGTCTTAAAGTGTCCAAGGTTGGAGACCCCTGTTCTATGGAACAAGGGTAATTCTATGAAAAATTAAGGGGGGTTTATGTGCAGCTGAGATTAATTTGGATGCATTAATTTCTATCACTAGAATTTTGTCTCGATTAGGGTTTGGGGAATGAATGTTTTTTTAACAGGTTCTACAGCCTGAAATAGTTTGGAAAGTCCTGCTTTAGCATGTTCAAAGCACTTTATTGACAACTTTCACTATATCTGACAGAAAGTTAGACTATATTAGTATTATATTGTATTATATTCAGAGCTCTGGCATCTTGGGAGACTTTCCTATTTAAAGAAGGACCTGTATGTGTATATCTCTACCTTCAGTTCATGCAGATGGGGTTGGAAGTATTGCCAACCTTGTTGAAGGTAGAATTATAGGTTTTGGGCCCTTTACGTACAGCTGAACAAATAATTTTTGGAAGACTAAGGAGGCTAATTTTGATTAATAATTTCTAAAGCTCTATGAACATATCTTTACTGTAAAAGCAGGAGTCCTCTTGAAAAACCATCCTTTGTCTTAATCTTTACCTTTGGGTGCTTCAATGCCCCTTGCTTAATCAGGAGATTAAGAAAGTGTAATTTTCCCTTCCGGGAAAATGATTTTAATTGGGCAACAGGGGAAGTGGAATATATTGGGCCTTATGTTCTTATTATGGAAAGAAAAAATAAATCAAGAAGTTACATTATTTGTATGACTAGTATCTGCACTTTTCCCATATATTTCTCTCGATGAAAAATACTATTAAAAGTGTACTGAAATTGAAAGGTTTAAATGATGAAAGAAAGATAGCACGTTTTTACAAAATATATTTAATTGATTGCTGCTAATTTGATTGCTGGAGGAAAAGTTTGTATAAATGCATATCCATAGTAAATTTATTAGCAGCCCTGAAATTTTCTTTGTTTGTTGAATTTATTACTTGAAAAGAGATAACAGGTGGGCAATAACATCTGCAGACAGTTGGGTTTTTACTAAAACATCTTTTAATAACAACTGGGATTTGGGGAATTGTCTGGTCTGAATAAATGCTTTTAACTCCCATTTAGAATAATTGCTGCATATTATAGATTTTCACAAAATTCTTCGCTGAAATCAAGTTGTACCTGTTATATTTTGCATTGGTTTGTAAAGCCTCTCTCATCCCGCCTTTTTCATGACTCAGGATGCATTTGTAACCCTTGATTATGGGCTTAATAAAAAGCAATACTCCTTCCTCACCCAATTTATATATTCTGAAGATATTGAATCCGTTGGTTTTAATAGTGGCTTTTTAATTGAAGAATATGAAATCATTGCAATCTAGTTTCCTTTTCTTGTGCATTTAATGGAGAAATCTTTGCATTACTCTGTTCTTATTAATCCTATTAATGACGCCTGCAAAAGATAAGGATTAAGTTAATGCTTATGCCTCTACTCTGCTCCCTGGATAGCTCTAGACACTTCTCTATATTACAATGTTGTGATGGAATAACTTACCAAGTATGCATGTTCTCTCTCCTTTTTTTATTTAGGTAGACAAGGGCAAGAGAGCTTAGTATATTACAGGAGTTTGCAACCTTAAACACTCAAAGAGGCATTTGGACCCGTTTCCCACAGAAAAGAAAACACCGGGTGCCACAAAACCTGGGTGGGTGTGACCAACTCGACATCACTCACTCCCACCCAGTCACATGACACACACACACACACACACCAGCCATGCCTACCCAGGTTTTGTGGCTCCCAGTGTTTTCTGTGGGAAACGCGTATTTCTCTCTCTCTTTTTCGATCTGTCTCTCTCTCTCCCCTCCCCTCTCTCTCTCATCTCTCTCAGGCCAGGCGAGGAATGACTGGAAGGGGAGGGTGAGGGGCAGGGCCAGCCAGTGGTATGTTCAGCCGGCAGGGAGCCTCAGCAGAGGGACGAAAGAGCCACATGCGGCTCCGAAGCCGTGGATTGCTGGCACCTGGTCTATTAGTACATAAGCTCTGATCTGTTTTGTCTTAAGGACTCCTGAACTTTTTCAGGCTGAGTAGCATTTTGTAGAACCATGTGGGAAGCCAGATTTAAGGGCATTAGGGTTTGAATGCAGAAAACATGATATGATCCACATTCTTGGCAATAATAAATAATCTCTTCAGCGCTCAAGAAGCTTCTTTGGATGAGAAGCGAAACATCTTCAAAGGCAAACAAATAAGTCCAGTTGCCTCTTGAAAAAACACCTTTGGGACTGTCTCTTCTGTTTTCCATGGCATTTCAGAGTCAAAAGAGATATTAATAGGGAATTGGTTAGGGATGATGGGAGTTTTGATCAAATGTGTCAGGCGTACTGCAGCTGATGTGAACCACACATTGTCTCACAGGACAACTCCTAAAAGGACATCTGAACAAGTCTGTAACTATCACAACTTTAAAGCCCTTTCTGCATCCACAGTTGAAGATACTAGCCATTGAATTTAGCCAAATTGTGATGTTTTAGATGCCTGTTTATATTTTAGGCATATTTATAAAGACATTGAATAAGAAAAGAATAAAATACAGTCAGAACCGACCATGAGAGCAAATAATCCTAGTTACTGCATTTATATGAAAAAAGGATGATTCTGAATTTATTTCTTTTCCAAAAAGGAAAAATAGAAGGAAATCAAATATAAATAAAATATAATTTATAAATATAAATTCTATGTAGTGCCTGGATTTCCCACTTTGTCAGACAAAGGTTCCCAACTCCAACTGAGCTCTGTCCTGCAAATTTTCCCCACAAGTAAGAGTGTGTTATGGGTATTATATATTTCTGTTTGTAAGTGTGTGTGTTTGTAAGTCCCAGTCTTCCTCCTCCCTCCCTCTCTTTCCCATCCCTCCCCTCTCTCTTTCACTCACTCACTCACTCACTCACTCACTCACTCACACACACACACACACACACACACACACAGAGAGAGAGAGAGAGAGAGAGAGAGAGAGAGAGAGAGAGAGAGAGCTATGAGCCTCTAGGGCTGAGCTATGACAAAAAATAAAGTTCCCTCAATTGTGGATGCTTATATAATCTGACAACTTTTATTGATGACATCCTGTTCTCTCCCTCGTATATCTTGAGGCGGCAATGTTGTGAAGAGGGTTAGGTCAACAGAAAGTGTGACTAGTCAAAGCTAATGGAGGACTGAAACTCATAATCTCCAGTTTCTAATCCACCACTGTAACCGCTATGCTAAACTGGCTTTAGTGTTAAAACTTACTAAGGTTAATATATAGTGTAAATTGCAACCACCAATTTTTTAATTGCGCTAATGACATGGGTTCTGACAGTAATGTCTGTAGACCATCAATCATATGATTCAGTCTTATATTGCAGTTTTCTGATGTAGGTAGAGAATTTAGTAGTGTTCCTAAGATATACAAGTATAGGTAGTCCTTGATTTACAGCCACAATTGAGTCAAAAATTTATATTGTTAAATGAGACAAGTTAAGTGAGTTTTGCCCAATTTTATGACCTTTCTTGCCACAGTTGTTAAGTGAATCGCCGGAGTTGATAAGCTAGTAACACAGTTGTTAAGTGAGTGTGGCTTCCCCATTAACTTTGCTTGTCAGAAGGTCGCAAAAAGGGATCACATGACCATGGGGGGGCTGCCAAGGATCTGATTTTTGATCACATGACCATGGGGAGGCTGCAAAGGTCATAAGTGTGGAAAATGATCCTAAGTCACTTTTTTCAGTGCCGTTGTAACTTTGAATGGTCACTAAATGAATTTTTATAAGTCATGGACTACCCATAGTCCCTGCTTGCCGACTGCCTTGTTTAGCGGCGGTTTGATGTTATGATAGTGTAAACAAAACACATTACAATCAGTTCTTGAATTTATGATGCCGCCCTGCGGTCACATGATTCCCTTTTGGATGCTTTGTGACTGGCGCACATTGATGGCCATTGCGGTGTCCCCTGGTCACTGGATCTCCATTTGTGTGCTTTGCAACAACCAGTTAACAGGGTGGATTTGATTTAAATCAAGTTGTTTTAAATCACGATTTAAATCAATAGTAAAAAGGATTGATTTAAATCAGTTTGATTTAAATCATTTTTTTTTAAAAAAAGAGCAACTGTCATCTCTGTCCCGCAGCGGCTCCTCCTCTGACCCGCTGTTGGCTCTTTAAATGCAAGGGCTCATTCTTGGTGGTAGTTAGAATCTTTAATATGATGATTTGCAAACAAAACCAAGGTTTCCTATTTAGCTTGCGGAGCTTGAATGAGTTTACCAAAAATGTATCCTGAATATATAAATAAATAAATCATTAATGTATCTTACATTGAAAACTACCTTTAGATATACTTTTTACTCCAAAAGCATTTTAAAATTTAAATTTTTTAAAAATAAATTAAAAAAAAACAGGATTTAAATTTTAAAAATCCACATTTTTATCTTCCCTGGCAATTAATAAAGAAGGTGTCAGTAAAATTGTAAGTTGTGGCCATGTGATGTTTCACTTGACAACCAATGGGGAAGCGGTGTGGTAAGCCTGTTGCATACCCATCATTTTCCCCTCAGTGAACATGGAACCGAATGACCTGATTGTGGTTTCTAAGGGAGGACTACCTGTACAGAGGGTCTCAGGCTGAGGCAGCCTGTAACAGAGTTTTATGTCAACTCTTTATTTATTTATTTATAGTGAATCACTGTACAGCTACAGCAACATCAGCATATACCCATCAACCCAAATTGGGACATTAGCTCTGTATTCTTAAAAGATGGATGGTTGGGTTCCCAGTGTGACTGTTTTCTGGTGCTTAATTCTGCTTTTGACAAACGGAGATACCTCACGGTATAATAATTGAAATGGGTCGTTTCAAAGTCAGCAAACCTTTTCACCTCTTTGATGATTAGCTGCTTGGTGCCTACAGCTTTTCGGATGAAATCTTGACCGCATTAATCGTTTCTTAAGTCAGCGCCTATGTCTGTCTGCATGCTGTGATTTTTGCAGGACTAATTAAAAAAAACGCAACTTGAAGTAACGCTTAGTGATCTGAAAGGGTGGGGAACGGGGGACGGGGACAGACGAGGCAACCCTTTGTAGAACTAAACCTTTGACGCTGTTTCTTTTTAACTGCAGACCCTGCAACATGGAAACATTCAAGGCACCTTTTTAAAGGTTTCCCATTCACTTCTTTTCCCACTACACAGAATTTGCATGCTTATTTATGTAGTGTAGCCACCAGCTTTCCATGTCACTTCTATTGCTGCCTGCTGTCTGTGTTTGCACATTCACACGCTGGCTGCTTTGCTAAATCTCTGGTTTTGGTTGGCTGCCTTAATCTGGGCCTTTCCATCTCTCTGCCTGCATTTGTGTCAAATTAAAACCTTAACTGGAAACCTATCCTTTTTCTGGAAAGTGGTGTAATGCTTGAACACAACTGTTTATAATTTTTCTCTCTCTTTTTTTCTTGAAGCTATGGTAGTGTGCATTTCATGGAAGTAGTAAATGGTGAATAATTGCAATAAGTAGTACTGGAAAAAGAACACTTGTCTACTAGCGTCATGGAAATGTGACATAGGCTATGAGTGGGCTAATTTGAGAAACCATCTGCAAGCAAATTTTTTTGCATCTGCCAATGTTTCTGGAAAAGCTGCTTGGTCTCACAAGAGATCTGCAGGCCACTCAAAAGCTGGCTTTCTCTTTAAAAGTTGCTTTAAAGTTGCTTTAAAGTAGAGTCACAAATTCAGCATGCTTTTCTTATTAAGTAAAATTCATCATCAAATTAGAATGATGAATTTTGACCATAGGTACCAGTGCCTCCAAGCTAGTATTTTCCAACTAGTTTCCCTCCAGATGTTTATATTATTTTATAGGTATTATAGAATATACATATTATTAAATTATTTTTATTTCTAACATTTATATGGGCACCCAACTGAAAACTACTCTGGACAGTTGGGACTATAAATCTCAGAAGTGGAATTGTAATTTGTTTTGAATGTTAAAAGTTGAGATTCTGCTTTGGACAAGAGGAGGTTTTTGGTTTTGTTTTTTTTTAAGAAAAAGGGATATCCATTCATGGATTATTATAAGGTAAAATCCGGATACTCATGATTCTGTGAAGAGAATATCCTTAACTGTTATCCCAGGAACTGTTATCCCAGTTATGGACAATATAGCATAAGGATAAAACTGGGCATAGAATTAAAATGTGTCAGGAGGTATGACATTCCTTGACAGAGGTATTGGCTGCCTTAGACATCTCCTAATACTTTTATAGTTACCCTTTTTAATGTTAGTCCCTTCATTGTACCTTTTCTCCCCTGGAAAGTTTATACTAACATTCTTCTTGGCACATAAAACAAGGGAACGGCATCTGATCCTATATAGATAAACAGAATAATAGAACATTCTCTTGTATGCTTGTAGAATGGCCCCATTTCAGTTGTAGTTGTTTATGACCAAGTTACATATTAAGCAACAAGATTTTCCCAAGTCAGTATTAGTTATATGACTTTTATCAGCCGTCTCTTTAAGTCCATTAATGATATGAAAAAAAATGCACCCACAGGTGTACTTTCCTGCTCTGTAGCTGCTTCAAAGACTGACCAAATACAGATCCAAATAGAAGAAGCAGTTATTTGCCAGGATCAGGGTTCTTTATGATATTACCAATTCTCAGCAGAGTTCATATTATTTGGAAATGCTAAAAAAAAATATTTTTTTGGCTTATAATTGACTAATGTTGCTTGTTTTTAGTTTCACTTTCGATAGCTGAAAGAGCATAGCTCAAGAAACTATATGTATAGATGGACAACTTTTGTTTGTGTTGCCCACCTCTTTTCTCATGCCATGATGATCTCTTCGCAGGGATTGATGCTGATGAATGGGGAAAATTTTTACACACCAAAAATAAGGTAGGCTTTGCTCTTCATAATCTTCTTCGTAACAAAAAGGATGGCCGGCACCTGTTGTATAAGATGGCTGAAAGCTGTCATTTTGATTCCTCCACAATCATCCATAAGCATTCAAGGGCATGATGAAAAAGAAATAGAAAATGGAGATGGTCATTTCATCCATAAGCATTCAAGGGCATCAGTGATGGGTTTCAAAAATTGTTCGAACCTACTCTGTGGGTGTGGCCTCCTTTGTGGGAGTGGCTTGCCACCCATGTGACCGGATGGGAGTGGCTTGCCGCCCATGTGACCGGATATGAAATTATGAATTAGTACTTAGGTCGGTCCAAGTAGCTATTCAGAAACTCTGGCATTGAAGCATGCAAGTCTTAAAGCTGTCAAGTTACAAGATCCTTGAAATCCCTAACCCTTCAGAAAAAAAACTAGGAGACTTCAAACCTGGCAGCTTTAAGACTTGTGGACTTCAACTCCCAGAATTCCTCCTCCAGTCACGTTGGCTCAGGAACTCTCGCATTGAAGCATGCAAGTCTTAAAGCTGTCAAGTTACAAGATCCTTGCACCCCTAACCCTTTAGCAGTGGTGGGTTTCAAAAAAATTTGGAACCTCTTCTGTAGGTGTGGCCTGCTTTCCAGGTCCACTGGTGGAACCTCTTCTAACAGGTTTGGTAGATTTGACGAACCGCTTCTACCGAATAGGTGCGAACTGGTAGGAACCCACCTCTGAAGGGCATGATGAAAAAGAAATAGAAGATAGAGATGGTCATTGGGTGTAGCTCAGAACAATGTTCCGAAGCAGCTTTTTAAGCATCGAGGGTGAAAATCCAGTTCCTTGAAAGCTCTGGGGTTTTCAAACTAGCCGTGTATGTGTGCAAGAGACCGATTCTCAGTGTGATGCTTAGTGTAAATGTGATTGCTTGCTTCACATGCAAACTTGCTTCACACTGTGGTTTCTTATTCTGGCTGGATCACAATTTATACCTAAGCCATAACTGTTTTAACCCTAGTTAGTTGAATAATTAGCCTGGCAGTCAGTGCTTTCCTTGCCGACCAGCTAAGCTGGCTTCTTCAAATATTTCCTATGTTTTCCCAATTTCTGTCTATATTCAGGGAAAATGGGCAATTTGCAAGAGTTCCAGGTTCCCATGTCTATCCTACATCTGCTCAATTACGTTGCTTTGTCGTCCTATTAGGGGATGTTGTAATTATGTATTCCAACAATCATAACACAAAGTTTGGATGAAAGTATTGAAACACCTTTAAGACTTGCATGAACACTTGTGAGTACTTTAGACAGAAAGATGTTATTTTACCAAAATCTGCAGGCAGGGCACCTCGTTTTCTCAAATTGCTCCTCTGAGTTTTGCAGAAAAGCTGCAATACAAGATGGTCCTGGACCTATATCCATTTATTTAACAACCTTTTTAAAATTACAACTGTGCTAGAAAAAATGACTTATGACTCTTCCTCACACTTAGGTTGTTATAGCATCCCTACGATCACGTGATCAAAATTTGGCAACCTGCATGTATTTACAGTTGTTCCAAAATCCTGGAATCATGTGATTACCATTTGTTACCTTCTGGGGAGGCTTTCAACCAGTTTCAGTGAGATAAACTGGATTCGTATAATGACAGTGTGATTCATTTAACCACTATGGTGATTCGCTTAATGGCTGTGGCACAAAGATCATCAGATTGGCACAATTCACTTAATAACTATGTTGCTTAGCAACAGAAGTTTCAGTCCCAGTTGTGAGTCATAAGTTGAGAACTACCTGTAATGCACACAAAACTGCAACTAGGGCCCCTAACAGAGGAGAAAAAGTGGAACAATATGAGCTTCAGAAAACTGCCTTTCATTTCCATATGTGGAACAGCCATTCTTGGCTTTGGAAGTTGTTAAATAAAGCGGCATCTCTCCAATCCGCACCCTGCTTACGTTCAAAACTGACAAGATTGAATGACTGTTTTTGGCTTCCTTGTGCCCTAGATTTTCCATCTGTAGTTCAGATTAGCATAGCATTCCCCAGACAGAACTGGCCATGGGGGCCTTTGCCCAGGTTAATAAGGAGTGCCCATTGTATTACTATCTTGTCACAGTCACTCAACCCATAGTCAACTTGCATGTGGAATATTAAATATGCTCTTCATCTGGCAGTCTTTTAAAATCACTTAACAATCTTCGGTCCAGAATAAAACAGAGTGGGCAGTACCAATAAAAGATATTGTAGCTCGGGGTTGAAATGAGAGGTCCTTGGTGGTCTTTGAGCTTGCTTGTTTTCTTGCAGATGTTCCATTACCCAAACTAGGTAACCTCATCACTGCTAGAACATCTGCAAGAAAACAAGCAATCTCAGAGAGCACCAAGGTCCTTTCAGAGTGGCCAGTTTTGCCTCTCTACTTCATGAATTCACTGGTTACCGTCAGCTTCCAGGTGCTGGTTGTCACTTATAAAGCTTTGATGGCATAGAACCTCATTATCACAGACACCATGTTTTCCCATTGTTTCTGTCCAGAAAGATAAAACAGAAGTGGGCATGTTCCAATAGTACTCAATGGTACCCAGGTGGCATGCCTCCTGGAACAATACTTGCCCCCTGGACAGTGGTGGGTTGCAGGCGGTACGCCCCGGTATGGACGTACCGATGCCTGCTGGGAGCACTGGGTACTGTTCCAGTACGGTGCTCCGGAGGGCACCGTTCTTACCTGTATTTGAGCTCTTATGTGCACATGCACGGAGCACACGGCACCTGCACGACACTCCGCTGAGCAGCTGGAGCGTCACGGACCTTCACAGGAAATAAGGGTGCATACGCGCACTGCGTGTCCTCATGTGGTGGCCGCTGGGCCCCGTTGCACCTTACTGGTTGCACCGGGATCCGAAACCCATCTCTGCCCCTGGAACATGATCACCTGGAAATTTAAGTGGTGCTGACCCTATCATTCTGTGTGTCAATGTATTAATCCCTGGATTATGGCTTTCTTTATTTTCATTGGGTATATTTTTAACTTGTTAAATAGTTATTATGAGTTAAATGGCCTATTAGTATCTAGATAAATAGGCTGACAAGAATGGAGTCACTTGCAAAAGATTTTCAGCTCCTTTCCTTTTTCATTATTGTTTCAGTTCTACACAGATTTTGATGAAATTAGACAAGAAATAGAAAATGAAACTGAAAGGATTTCAGGAAATAATAAGGTAGGCACTTGCAGTTATTATATTTTGTAAACAAGGATCGTTTCAATGCATGAACTGGAAGCTCCCATTGATCAAATAATCGCACAAGGTGAATCTTGATATCTGTGTTCAAGCTTTCTTTGTCCAGAAACCGAATGTGCCACTGATTATGATGCTCATAAAATCTAAGATTGTTCCTTGGGATGTCATCCCGGGCAGCTTAGCCTTGACAGTGCAAAGTTTGCATCATTTTTCCTCTTAGCACTTAAAAAAGGGGCATTTTTGTCCTTCACATTTAAAGGAAAATGTCATATGAGCTAAGTTTAGGAAAAAAGAACATCTATTTGGAATCTTAATAATCTACTCAGAGTCTATAAGCTTTTGTGCTACTTTTTATGAACAGCTGAGGTCCAGAAGTGCAAACTGAAATAAATGGGAGTTTGCTCAGTAAAAATGACCTTATCTGGTCCTACTGTTCAGATGCCTTGGAAGGGCAGTTTTCATAATTTTCAGCCATTGTGATCCCAGTACATCCGGGGGGTATCCATTAGGGTGGGAGAGGCTGTTTTACCATTAAAACCCAATATTTAGAAATTATTCTTGGCTTCTTTTTTCCATTGTTTCGTAGGGAATCAGTCCTGAACCGATTCACCTAAAGATTTTTTCACCTAATGTTGTCAACCTGACCCTTGTAGATTTGCCAGGAATGACAAAGGTAAGAATATATTAACTGCACTTTTGGGTTTGCAAAATTACAAGATAGCAAATTATATTGTATTGCACCTATTTTCAAAATGATTATTACCCGGGTCCTAGCCAGTGGTGGGTTCTGGATCCCGTTCCAACCGATACGGTTGGAACTGGCCCGGCGGCGTCCACATGTTTGCGTGCACGTGCACATGCACGCGGCAAGTGCATACGTTGTACCTGCCAGCGACACCTCCGCAAGCCTTTGCGACGCTCCAGCTGCTCGGCGGAGTGTCACACAGGCTCTGTACGTGCCATGCACGTACGCGGAAGTGCCGAAGGCTTTAAAGGACAGGGAAGGAGCTTGGGCAAGCGGGTGGGCCTCCGGAGCACCGTACCAGAAAGGTACCCAGTGCTCCGGGCAGGCTCTGGTATGCCCATACTGGGGCGTACCGCCTGCAACCCACCAGTGGTCCTAGCTGTGTCCACATCATCACTTTGCACTATCTTCTGAGGCGGTATTTTTTAACCTCAGCAACTTTAAAATGTGTAGATCTCAGCTCCCAGAATTCCTCATCTGCATGCTGGCCCACATCTTAAAATTGCCGAGAAACATTTTTCTATGAAGCCTTTTCTTCTAACCCTGCAGCACAGATCTCTTCAAATAGTTAACTTGCATTCATTTCCCCAATGGGCATCCTCCACATTCCTTGAAGTGTAACTTTTATCATTGCAGCTATACTAGTTCAGGACTTGGGGAGTTTAAACAAACACTTTGAGTTTGTTTTTTTTCCATTATTTTATTCTTTGAATAAAGAACAAACAAAATCATCCTCCATTACAAATTGTAGAAAGTGTGTCAATTGGTTACAAATAGTTTTTGTGCATCTCTTCCACAGTCATCACCTCTGATTCATATCACTTTGAGTTTCTTATGTGACTTTAAAGAAAAAAGATCCATAGGGATTCTTCCTACTCAAGTTGGTTTATTTATTTTTTTCACCTCCTAGGTACCCGTAGGTGATCAGCCAAAAGATATTGAACTTCAGATCCGAGAACTAATCATTCGCTTCATTAGTAACCCCAATTCAATTATTCTGGCAGTCACTGCTGCCAACACAGACATGGCCACCTCTGAGGCACTGAAAATAGCCCGGGAGGTAGATCCAGATGGTAAGTATAAAACGTGTATTCCAGATAGTCTATCTATCTCCAGGAAACAATACTTTAAAGCCCAGTTGATGTCACCTTGTCATAACATCTCTTCTTGGAAAATTCATATGCTCCATTGGAATGAGTCAATGAATCATCTGATTGGAGGGTTTCAGACAATATGCAGGGCTAAGTCCCATAAATTACCAAGAGGAGCTGGGAAGGCATTCAGTTACTGTTCCAGGCTTACTACAGAATTGTACATTAAGTGAGGGAGGCAGAATACTCTTTCCCATGGCTCCCTGCTTGTTTTATTAACTTTATTGACAGTAACTATAGTATCAGGTTAGAGTTCACCAGTTCTGAGCCCTCACTTAATGCAAGCCAGGTTTGACATGCTGAATGGTATCTAGGAGCAGAATAGAATAAATAACAGACTAGGAGGAATGCTTCGCTCCGAAGCTTGTTACACTTTGTGAATCCTTGTTTATAAAACCTAGAACAATTGTCTCAGGTGCTGAGATGTTTTGCTTTGCAAATGTGTGCTGTTGTTAATTTCTTAATGTTTGGATTTATTTCTGCTTCCATGTTCTGGTTATTTTTCGGTTTTGTTTTAGTTTACTGCAAAACAACAGAGATTTCATTTCGATGCTTTGCTCTATATAAACTTGCTGCAAATCATCATCATTAGCTTTTTTATTGAAACTTCTTTGAGAGAGATAATGTTTTGTTTATATTGTTCATGATAACACAAAGGAATTACAGTATATCTTAGTTTAATAAAGATAAATAGTTTATACACAATGTACATCCCCAAGACTGAGCTAGTATCAAGACAAAAAAAGGTCCCAGTTCAAATGCATTCAGGTTTCCTAGTTTCCTTGGCAATTCCTATTGGCAGGACAATTGGTAGCGATTCAGCAGTGAGTACATTAGATGGATTATAAGAAACTATAAGTCAGAAAAACTATGACTTAGCACTATGCGTGAGGCAGCTAAGAGTAGCTTCTCAATTTGCATTAAATCAGAGAATGGCTCAATCTTTAAATAGTGATTTTCCCTTCTGCGTGGCCTTGTTTAATGGGCAACTTTGCACCTTTTCACCTATTTTTTTTTCCCTTTCCTTTTTGTTTTGTTTTTACTTTGGGTAGATATTTCCTAGGCTTGAAAAGTTAAATACATGACCAGCTTAATGTAAATGACAGTTTTCCTGCCGCTCTGATAGGGCGGCGTACCCTTGCTGTGATCACAAAGCTGGATCTCATGGATGCTGGCACAGATGCCATGGATGTACTTATGGGAAGAGTAATACCTGTGAAGCTTGGCATCATTGGTGTGGTCAACAGGTGAGTGTGGAGTGGCATGAGAGTTTGATTCCCAAAGAATTATTTCTATTCCCACACATCCCAGACATTCCTCCCCACATTTTGCCATAAGGGCTCAGTAAAACTATTGCAGATAGTGGGTAACCTAAAATTCTCAAATTCTCATATTGTGTAAACTAGGGGTTAGGAGATATTTCTTTTCTGCAGTTTTTGGATGAGAAGCAAAACGTCTTTCAAGGAAAAACAAAGAAAGCCCAGGCAGTTGCCTCTTGAAAAAGCACCTTTGGGACAACCATGACCTGGATGACTAAGAATCTTGATAGACATATAGGATGGGTCCCAAAATAGAAATAACAATAAATAGCAAAGACCAGCCACTCCTTCCAAACTTGAAGAAACTGGCCACACACATGTCCTTGCCCTGCACACAGGGCATGCTTTTCCTGTCCCCCACACTTTTTATCGCTAGAAGTGCCTGTTTCTTTGTCTCTGATACAAAAAAGAGATGGGCAACATTTAACGGGCTAGGAGGCAACTTGGCCTTCCTGGAGAATCCAAATGGTGATTTACCGGGAGGGATGGAGTCAAAGTTCGTCAGCAATACTTTAGTGCTGGGAAACTCCGTTCGCTTCTGTTATCTATAGTGTGTTCGTATGTCTGGCCTAATGAAAAGACATGGGAAATTGTGACAGCAGATAAGATGAATGAAAGAACAGCTAGGATTTGACATCATTGCAGATCCTATATATCCGTGATGGCGAACCTATGGCACGTGTGCCAAAGGCGGCACGCAGAGCCCTCTCTGGGCTCCATCGCCCCAGTTCAGCTCCACCGCGCATGCACACTTGTCTCCTGCTGACCAGCTGATTTGCAGGTCTCTGCCGTGCATGAATGGGGGGCAGGGCGCATGCAGGAAATGCACAATCACGCGCGCATGTGCAGAGGGGGGGGAAGAAGCACTGGGGTGCTGCACTCCCCCCTCATGGCCCAGTTTTTTGTCCCAGGAGGCTGCAGGGAGGCCTGCTAGACCCAAAACGGTGTATGTGTGTGTCGCATGAATATGTGCGGGGGGGGGGGAGTTGCACGCATTGCATTATGGGTGTGGACACACACACACTATCACATGCACATACTTTTGGCAGGTGACGACAAAAAGATTCGCCATCACTTGCTATGCTGTGTCTTGTCAGACAATCATATAGGCAGAGCAGTAGAAGTGGTATTGTGGCTGCACTTTTTTATGGAAAGCAAAAAATCCAAAATAAATCCCAAAATATAAAATTCTGTTGATGGGCCATCAACAGGAAAAGAATATAAGATCTAGATCATATGCTGCAATGGTCAATTCCCATTGGTGATGAATAAGATGTGAAGTCTTTTATTACAGTATTCACAATAAGTACTTAAAATCTCATTAACCTGCAGGAGTCAGCTGGATATCAACACTAAGAAGAGTGTGGCTGATTCAATTCGGGATGAATATGGTTTTCTCCAGAAGAAGTATCCCTCCTTAGCCAACCGCAACGGGACAAAGTATCTAGCTAGAACACTGAACAGGTACAGGGAGTTGCTCTCATCTTAAGTTGCAACTTGATTTTTTTTCATTATTATTATTATTATTATTATTATTATTATTATTATTATTATTATTATTATTATTATAATACAATTGTATCACAGCGGCCAGTTGTTTCGCCGGATTTGGCATTGGTTACTAGTCGGGCCCCACCCAGGGGCCTAGGACGTCGTAACGTATTTTCGTAATATGCGTGCAGATCCAAGCAGTGCGGCTTTTTGCATTTGACTGATGGTGATTTTGTCAATTTTTAACTGTTTTAAATGTAATTCCAGTGTTTTGCTATAGCACCCAGTGTGCCAATTACCACTGGAATTATCACTGCTGGTTTGTGCCATAGTCGTTGAATTTCTATTTTTAAGTCCTGGTATCTTGCGATTTTTTCCTGTTCCTTCTTGGCGACCCTGCTATCACCTGGTATTGCGATGTCTATGATTATGACCTTATTTTTCTCAACCAGTGTGATGTCTGGTGTATTATGCGCCAGTATTTTGTTGGTTTGTATATGGAAATCCCACAAGATCTTGACCATCTGATTTTCGGTGACTTTTTCAGGCTGATGTTCCCACCAGTTTGTTGTTATTTTAATATTATAATTTTTGCACAAATTCCAATGGATCATTTGTGCTACTGAATTGTGCCGCAATTTATAATCAGTCTGCACGATTTTTTTACATTATTATTATTATTATTATTATTATTATTATTATTATTATTATTATCATTATCATTATCATTATCATTATCATTATCATTATCATCTTATTTTTTATTTATTAAATTTGTTTCCTCTCCCATTTCACCACAAGTAACTCTGGGCAGTTTATAACATTAAAATGAAACCATAAATATATGTACAAATGTGTAAAATCCCATTAAAATTGCAACAAAATACAAGTTATAATTAAAGATTGGGAGAAAGCGAGAAGAATGTACAGGGGGTGTTCCGTGTTCCCCCGAAAATAAGACAGGGTTTTATTTTCTTTTGACCGCTGAAATAAGTGCTTGGCTTTATTTTTGGGGAGGTCTTATTATTTTTGAGGTGCAGGAGGCAGCGAGTGTGATCATCTCATGGCTACTGCTGTGTTGCAATATTTTCAGGGAGGGCTTATTTTTGGGGGAGGGCTTATTTTAGCGCATGCGCTCAAAAGTCTCATTGGGCTTATTATCTGGGGAGGTCTTATTTTCAGGAAAATGGTAGCAATAGCACTTACTTACATACCACTTCACAGTGCTTTTACAGCCCTTTCTAAGTAGTTTACAGAGTCAGAATATTGCCCCCAACAATCTGGGTCCACATTTTACCAACCTCGAAAGGATGGAAGGCCGAGTCAAATTTGAACTGGTTAGGATCAAACTCCTGGCAGTGAGCTGTGAGTTAGCCTGCAATACTATATTCTAAGCTCTATGCCACTGTGGCTCCTATTAGTCAATCAACCAACTCCAGAGTGATATTCCCCCATCGGGCCCCTATTAGAGATTTTTTCCCCCCTTTTGCTGATGAGTAATAATAAGGGATGCACAAAGTGTCAATTCTAGAAATGCAATGTTCTGGGAAAACCTTGAAGAGTTTTTATTAGTCATGTTCAGAAGTAAAATAATGTTTTGAGCGCAGATTTTTTCCCCAGTTTTGATTCTCATATATGCAGGAACACTTGAAAATCTGGCATTTATTATGGGTTGATTTGATATATGGGATTAGCTTTGTGAGGTGAACAAATTGCCAGTTTTAATTTGATTCCTCCTTATTTTGCACAGCCACATCTGGTTACGAGCATTACTTCTGCACAATTGTGCTATGTTTCATTGTTTTTTGCCTCTCAGTAGATCCTCAGACTCTCCCAGCTGTAGCACATCCTGTAAATACTCACTTGATAATCTCAGCACCCATTATTTGAAATAGCCTTTTCCTAGAAAGAAAATATGGGCTGTCTTTGAATTGTTTTAAAGAGTAGTATTCACACTGGCAGCCTTTTGATCTCTATTATATTGTGAATTTTGTTATTACAGTTATCTATTTTTATCATATTTTATTGCATTTAAATATCCTGCCTGGAGATTTAAAAATATTTTAAATAAGTAAAACTAATCAATAATGTAACTTACATAGCTGAATACTGTTAAATTTTTCAAATTGTATGTCGCGTATTAAAATTAAAGTGTTTGAGGAATGGTCTGGAACATCTCAGTGAAATACTTTAGCCTACTATAAATTCATAGGTTTTTCGTTCAAAAATCTCAGTTAGTTTATATATTTTTCAACCAAAAACTGCTGGCATTCAGGCTCCTAGAACTTCATTTATTTAATAGCCAGAATATGAAATGGAAACTTGAATAGATTGCTTAAATCATCTTTCTAACAGTTTCTTTCCTACTCTCCAAACTTTGCTTTTAGGTTACTCATGCATCACATTAGAGATTGCTTACCTGAACTGAAAACCAGAATCAATGTTTTAGCTGCCCAGTACCAGTCTCTGCTCAACAGTTACGGAGAACCAGTAGATGATAAGAGTGCCACATTATTGCAGCTTATTACCAAATTTGCCACTGAATATTGCAACACCATTGAAGGGACAGCAAAATACATAGAGACTTCAGAACTGTAAGCAACTGTTACAGATTTTGCTATAGATGATAGCCTTTCTAGATCAGGCCTGTCAAACTGGTGTCCCATGGGTCACGTGGCCCACGAAGGCCACACCCACCCCAGCTCCACAAAGGCAAAAAACGTGATATGTCACGATATGGTCCGCAATGCAAGCGGGTTTGACACACCTCTTCTAGATCAGTGGTTACCAAGCAGTGGTCCGCGA
Source organism: Thamnophis sirtalis (assembly GCF_051295495.1). Lineage (NCBI taxonomy): Eukaryota > Metazoa > Chordata > Lepidosauria > Squamata > Natricidae > Thamnophis > Thamnophis sirtalis. The sequence goes on from NW_028261389.1 coordinate 18,668,633, forward strand.
GAAAAATTTGGTGATCCTCAGAAAAAGTATTTGCATTTAAGCCATATTAGCTTAATGATCCCCAGAAAAAAATGTAAAAACAGGTTGGTCGTGACTTACAATCATCATGATATGATTGAAACCCTGTTATGTGCATAAGTTGAGGATTGCCTGTACAACTGGTCCTCGTAGTTCTGGCTGTCTCAGCATCCGATGGTCACATAATTACCATTTGCAATCTTCACTGCCAGCTTTTGAGAGGCAAAGTCCATGAGGAAGCCATCAAGAGCTTGCAGATGGCAGTCAGATGGCCTGGGGCGCTGTGACTTCACAAAATGGATCTAACAATGGCAACTGAGAGTGCTGGAATTGTTGTCGGCACAGTTGGTATAGTCATATGACATTACACTGTGTCGTTGCACAACAGAGTTCCCGGTCCCAATTATCATTGGTAAGTGGGTCCTTACCTGGTTAGTAATTTTTTCAGAGTATGAATGTTCATAGACTGGAATAGACATGGCAACAAGTCAGCCAATGGGGACTCTTTGGATAGACATGGTAACAGGTCAGTTTGGAAACTGAAACATAGTATTTGTTTGTATGGGGCCATAAGAGACAGTTTGTAGTCTGGGCGTGGCTTAGACTTGCTGAACTGTATATAAGAGTTAGTTTAGCCTCTGTAACTTTGCAGCTTCTATACAATATATGGCCTCTGTATCTCTCTACTCTGTAATGACTTGCTTCTATGAATATTGCTTCTGTGTACCTGATTTTGTATGCTGACTTCTGCTGTATGGTATTGTATATAAAGAACTTTCTTATATAATTGAGCCTGCTGAAGTTCATTTACTTGTGTGCTGGTTGGATGTGCTGCACAAACTCTGACAAAGTTTTAAAAACTTTATATGATAGGCGTTGTCCTTGCAAAAAATTAAGTACAGGTAGTCCGAGTTACGACACAACTAAGTCCAAAATTTATGTTTGCTGAGTGAAACATTTGTTAAGTGACTTTGCCCCACTTTATAACTTTTCTTGCCACGGTGGTTAAATAAATCATTGCATTTGTTAAATTAATAACATGGTTTCTAAGTGAATCTGGATCTCCCATTGACTTTGCCTGTCAGAAGGTCTCAAAAAGTGATCACCTAACTCCCCCCCCCCGAACACTGCGACCACCATAAATATGAACGGGTTGCCATGAATTTTGATCATGTGACCATGGGGATGCTGCAACAGTCATAAGTGTGAAAAACGATCATGTCACTTTTTTCAGTGCCGTTAATAGCTTTGAATGGTCATTAAATGAACTGTTGTAAGTTGAGGACTCCCTGTACCTATAACACAGTTTGGCTTACTTGTTTCCTGTTCCTTTCCCCATCTTTTAGGTGTGGCGGGGCTAGAATTTGCTACATTTTTCATGAAACCTTCGGGCGCACCTTAGAGTCTGTGGACCCATTAGGTGGCCTTAACACCATTGACATCTTGACTGCCATTAGAAATGCTACTGTAGGTATTATCCTTTTATAACTATCCTCTTTCTGGTTAAAACAGATACTTTGTGGTCGGGGTGGTGGTGTTAATAATAGAATGATCTGCTCAATGTTTCATTGGCCTATTCAGTATGGTGATAACAGTATGGGGTTTTTGTGATAATAATAATAAAAATAACTAATTGCTTTCCTTTTGAACAGGGTCCCCGGCCTGCGTTGTTTATACCTGAAGTTTCATTTGAATTGTTAGTAAAGAGGCAAATCAAACGCTTGGAAGAGCCCAGCTTGCGATGTGTGGAACTCGTTCATGAGGAAATGCAGCGGATTATTCAACACTGTAGCAATTTCAGCACCCAGGTAAAAGAAGCAGCTGGTGGGTAGAAGTTGTTGCTGGCAGAGCTTGACATGATGTGGGCAGGCTGGAAAATATCTCCTTGGAGATAAAGGAGAACTCTTCTCATTAAGGAAAAATATATATAAACAAACAGGTGTTGGAATAATAATAGATTCTTCTAGTGGGCTGTGTGCATAGTTGGACGCAGGGGGGTTGTTTTTAGTATAGACATGCAAGTAAATGCTTTGCTTCACCATCTCTTATACAGTGTAGCGCCCCAGATGATTCTGGACAAATCCCATAATGGCCAGCCAGTTTGGTTGTTGATAACATTGGCTGAAAGTCAAGAGAGTATAGTCCAAAACCGTGATGCGAACCTATGGCATAAGTGCCACAGGTGGCATTCAGCCCCCTTTCTGTGGGCACGCGAGCCATCGCTCTAGTTCAGCTCCATCGTGCATACGTGTGCCTCCTGCCAGCCAGCTGGTTGTTGGGCCCCTGCTGTGCATGCGCGGGGGCAGGGCATGCATGCGCGCACACTCATTGCATTTTGGGGGTTTGGTCATGCACTGTGGGTACTCGGTCTGGAAAAGGTTAGCCATCACTGGCCCAAACATCACAACGGGAAAAGGCTCGTTATCTTAAATATGTGCTTAAGGAAGCATGAAGAGTGCATCAAGTAAGAGTTGAGCCACTTTATAGGGGTAAGAGGATGGGCATTTCGGGAGTCATACTTCTATGTTCCACTCTGTTGAGATAATGAGCCATGGTGGTGCAGTGGTTAGAGTGCAGTACTGCAGGCTACTTCTGCTGACTGCCGGCTGACTGCAATTTGGCAGTTCGAATCTCACCAGGCTTAAAGTTGACTCAGCCTCCCATCCTTCCAAGGTGGGTAAAATGAGAACCCAGATTGTTGGGGGCAATAGGCTGACTCTGTAAACAGCTTAGAGGGGGCTGTAAAGCGGTATAGTGCTATTCCTACTGCTATTAGAGAACAGCAATTTACACCAGTGTGCAGGGATGGATTCCTCTAACTGGAACTCAAGCAAAAAACTCCTTTAGATTTGCTGTTGAAATGAAGTCCATAACCAAAGGATGTAGATGTCCTGGATGCACTCAGTGGTTTCTGCTGATTTACGGATATTGTATCATTTATGAAGACCAGCTTCTTCTGGAGACTAAATGTTCTAGTTCATTCATTTTGACCATTCTGTTTTTGATTATAGCAAATGAAATCCTGTGCTGTTTTGCTTGTATTCAGGAATTGCTGAGATTTCCTAAACTCCATGATGCCATTGTTGAGGTTGTGACCAGTCTTTTGCGCCGAAGGCTACCAATTACAAATGAAATGGTAATCAGGGTGGAAATTCTTGTTTTGTGACACTTGGTTACATGAAAACATGAGACAAATATTATAAGATAATCACTGTGGGGTTTGTTGCTAAAAATATTTTGGTGATTAAATAGCAGTTTTGGAAGTGACTTCTACAATTTCTGATAGAAGTACATACAATAAGCTTCCTTCATAGGACTTAGGTTTTAGTTTGTTATATCCTTATAAGGTAAAGAACTCCATTATATTCAGTACATGGGATAGATGTACAGCTTAATTCTGAATCAAATGTTCATAAGAATTTGACACTCCATTTTATTTTTAAAAAGTATCTACATTAAAGCCTGCAAAGTATTGAAACATGATACACATGGCATAAATTGTGGGAGCTAAAAAATCACTTTGAAACAAAGAAAAGCAGCTCACAAAAAACTAATATGAAAAATTTGCTAGAAAAAAATATTTTTGTTCTCGATGTAGTGTTCAATGCCAGTTGAATTTTGCTGTTTTTCATTAGAATTAAAGTTTTGATTTTTTTTTCTCTTTCATTTTCTTCCAGGTTCACAACTTAGTAGCCATTGAGTTGGCTTATATCAACACCAAGCATCCAGATTTTGCAGATGCTTGTGGGCTAATAAACAATAATATAGAGGTAAAGGAGAAAATCTCATCTTCTCAAATGTTTATGATACATTATTAAACTTACTTGTCTTTCATATGAACTGCTGAGGATGGATCCTTTGTTTGCCTGATTGGCAATGTTAGCTCAAACATAAATTATCAACTTTCCTGTATGACAGAAACATCTGTCCCTCCAATTTTTGGAAGTAGCGCAGGCTGCAAGAATTCCTTTCCTTAGGAAAAGCTGCTGCTGCAGCACTCATCTTTAACTAGTTAGAATGAAGTATTGCAGGGTAACTCTGCCGACAACCATGATTTAGATCCTAACCAGTTCAAGGTTGACTCAGCCTTCCATCCTTCTACAAGCCTCCTATAAGAGCTGAGGTGGCGCAGTGGTTAGAATGCAGTACTGCAGGGTACTTCTGCTGACTGCTGGCAGCCTGCAATTTGGCAGATCTAATCTCACCAGGCTCAAGGTTGACTCAGCCTTCCATCCTTCCAAGGTGGTTAAAATGAGGACCCAAATTATTGGGGGCAATAGGCTGATTCTGTAAAATTGCTTAGGGCTGTAAAAGCACTGTGGAGCGGTATATAAGTCTAAGTGCTATTGCTTCTAAGATTGGTAAAATGAGGACCCAGATTGCTGGGGGCAATATGCTGACATTATAAACAGCTCAGAGAATGCTATAAAGCACCATCAGGTGATATATAATCCTAATTACTATTGTGCTTCTATTAACATACTTAACTCTTACTGAGTTTGCAGAAATCAGGTTTAGATAAGTGTGTGCGCCTTTGAGTCAGTATAGACTTCTAGAGACTACCCTGTTTCCCTGAAAATAAGACCTTTCCGGATAATAAGTCCAATCGGGCTTTTGAGCACATGGGCTAAAATAAGCCCTCCCCTGAAAATAAGCTCTCCCGAAAATATTGCAACACAGCAGCAACTATGAGGTGACCATGCTCCTCAAAAATAATAAGACCTACTTGAAAATAAGGCCAAGGGCTTATTTCGGGGGTAAAAAGAAAAGAAGACCCTGTCTTATTTTTGGGGAAACATGGCACCAGGGCTAGTCCCTGCAGTTTTCTTGGCGAAGTTTTCAGAATGGTTAGCCAATGTCGTCCTAGAGCTGGAAGGAAATGACTGCTGTAAGGCCAATCATCTGGCTTCGTGTTTAAGGCAGGACTAGAACTTCGAGTCTCCCGGTTTCTATCCTGGTGCCTTAAGAATCAGGATTCGATTGCTGTTTGACAGCTAATTTCTAATCCCACTTTTTTTTTTCTTAAAGGAACAAAGGCGGAACAGGTTAGCTAGAGAGATGTCTTCTCTTGGATTACGGGACAAGGTGAGTGTGTGTGTGTGTGATATTCTTCATAAAATTGACAGAAGGTTTTTTGTAAGTGCCAAACAGCTTGCTTTTTTTTTTTTAAAAGGCAGTCCAAATTGCTGTTTAGTGTACCTCTTATTTCAGATATTCAGCAAGTAAGGGGAAAAAAGAGCCTGATTAAACATAACGCACGAGGTATTGTCAAGCAATACTGATATCCTTCTCTGCCCTTCTTGCCTTTTTTTAGTCCATTAAGGCTCCTGGTGCTATGGCACCATCTTCCCAGGAGACTTCTGCTGCTGGTTCTGCTGAGGTTGATGGCAAGGTCTGTCTCTCTTTCTTCTAAGCATTGCATGCTTAGTTATTTTGTGCTGTACCTTGGTCAATTGAGCATGGCTCTCAAAAACAGCTGATGTGATGGTTCAGAATTCATTGTTCAGGTTGATTGTGTGTCTTCAGGTGTTAGTTTATTGAATGGTCTTAGGGGTAAAAAGTTTCATCTTGGGTTCTAGGCAGCTCTGATTGTTTATTCAAATGTTTTATTTTCATTTTTTCATTTTCATTTCATACAGTCACGTATATACTATGCATGATAGGGGCCATATAACATTGGGCAATAAACACAGCCATCCTTGTACTCCCCAAAATACAAAACCAATATACCACTTCAACCCTCCATACACCCTTTTTTTCTCCCCCCTCCAACTTTCCTTTCTCCCTTCCAACATTCCCCTCTCCTACTTCCCCTCCCCCTCTATCACTCCTTTCTCCCCCTCCCTTCCATCTCACCCTCCTTCCGATCCGCTCTCCCACCCTCTCTACCCCTCCCTCTTCTTTCCCTCTACTCCCCCCTTCGGTGTATTTCTACTATCTATCGATATACTCAGTCTTAGGGGTAAAAAGTTTCATCTTGGGTTCTAGGCAGCTCTGATTGTTTAGTGGGTATAGTGGCTTTGTTGCATGAAAGATACAGTCGGTTTGGATCAAGGAAGTAGTATATTTTGTTAGGCGGTTATTAAAAAAACATGGAGTTTCAGACTGGCATGACTAAACGCGGAAGGAGCACGGGACGATACTACCATATCGTAATATCATATTTTTCAGAGTATAAGACGCACTGGAGTATGAGACGCACCAAGGTTTTGAAGAGGTCAATTAAAAAAGTTTTTGCACTCTCCAGACCTGCCAAACCCTCTGCATGCCTCATTTTTTGTGAAAAACAGGGTATACAGAGAGTTTGAGAGGCCTGCAAAGTGCTCCTGGGGGCTGGGTGTGTGTGTAAAAATGAGCAAAAAAGCAGCCTGTTTTTTACCCCCCCAAAAAGAGCACGCATAGCCTTTAGGAGGCTTGTAGAGTGCTCCTAAGGGCTGAGGGGAGCAAAAACGAGCAAAAAATGGCCCGTTTTTTGCTCGTTTTTGCCCTCCCCAGCCCCCAGGAGCACTTTGGGAACGTGGTTTCAGGAGGCCAGAAATGCTCTATTCAGTGTATAAGACACACCCAGATTTTTACCCTCTTTTTGGGGGGGAAATTATACTCTGAAAAATAGAGTAAATTAGGAAGTTAAAAAACAAAACAGGAAGCCTGGAATATGAAACCATTTCCACAATGATGTCAAGAAAATTACATGAATGTCTCTAGGCCTCCAGAAGTGGATTCTGACTCAAGAATCTTTATCTTTTTACCTCAGTGTTTACCTCAGTATGACGTTTTGATGGCCGTATGGGTAACCCTTGACCTACAACAATAATTGAGCCCAAAACATCCATTGCTAAGCAAGGCAGTTGCTAACTGAATTTTGTCCCATTTTAGGATGTGTTTATCTCATTTGTTAAGCAAATTACTGCAGTCATTAAGTGAATCACGTGGTCCTTAAGCAAATCTGGTTTCCCCCCATTGACTTGTGCTCCTTGGAAGCTGGCTGGGAAGGTTCCACATGGTGATCCCATGACCCCCAGGACACTGCAACTGTCATAAACACATGCCTATTGTCAAGTGCCTGAATTTTGATCATGTGACCATGGGGATGTTGCAATGGTCATAAGGGTTAAAAAGGGTCATAAGTCAAGTTACATTTGGATATTATTAGGGAAAAAGATTTAATTTTGATTCTTGTCATGAGAAGCTGACTCTCTGGGATAAATCTTATTTAAAAATGAGAAGTAAAATCTGTAAAAGAACAATTGGACTAAAAAGGAGTTAATAACATGCACCATTTTATTGCTAATTATAGTTTTTAAAGAAATTCTGAATAAGAGTTGCCTAAAAATACTAAGTGGCAATTTATTCAGTTAAAACATTAGTTTTTCAGTTTGGACCTAATGCATCAGAAGCATCAGTTCATCTTAGTTTTTTTTTTAATGCCTAAGACAACAGTTCATCTTTATCAGCGATTGAAGAATCATATTGTTATAAATATTGACAATTTATAAGAATATATAGGGTAAAGAATTAGGGCATCCAATTGTAACAGTCAATGCTCTTAACTTTTAAAGAACACAAACATACCTTTTTAGGTTTTAGGTTTTTAGGTTTTATTAGCATTTGTAGGCCGCCCTTTTCCCTGAGGGGACTCAGGGCGGCTCACACAAAACCGCTGGGAGAGATCATCCGCAGGCACGGGATTAGATACCATCATACCTTTTATGAATTTAAGGCTAATTCAGTAAAAAACACTAGGAGGATTTATAAGACACCTGAGCAGATAGTTAAAAAGAGATGGTTATCTACCATAATCTGTTGAAAAGATAATAAATTCAAAGGCAGTGATTGAGAAATTCTTATAAATCTATGCAGTTAATGAAAAATTAAGAGTATGAGATTTTTTTTTAAGTTGATGTTTTATCAATTAGATATCAGATGTTTAACACTTAGAACAAAGAATGGAAATGAGTTTTCAGAATTAAATGGGATTGCTAAAAGTGTACACCCTGCACTTAAAATCAAGTTAATCATGTATGTGTAAATCTGTGTATGTGCATGTTCAAGTTAAATCATACTTTCTAACTTATCAGAGACAATATAAATTTGAATGGTGAACCAAAGTTAATGGAGATAAGACTTTTCTTTTTGTAACTGTTCTGGAGAAATTAACTGTGCTAAGCTTATTCAATAATTTAGGCTAAATTTTTCATGCATTTTCATTCAGCCTGATAGTAAATTGTTGCTGTAAATTAAAAGGAATTCTGCGGGCTTTGAAGATTGTAGTTTCCAGATTTGCATGTTAGGGAATGTTGTTGGTTGGACTAAAAGCTAATTGAACATTTTCAAGGATCAGTCTGAAGCTTCACCTCTTGCGTGTTCTTTGGTGATACTATACACTTCCAGAGGGCTATAAAGACCTGGCTTTTCCCCAAACATTACCCTAGGATGGGACTTCAACTGGGGGAGGGGGGGTTACTGTTGCTTTTACTTATTTTTTAATGGATGTTGTGGGCTGCCTAGAATCATTATTTGAGATAAAAGCCATATAAGTCCCATAAAATAAATAAATAAAGCACACCTCGGTTACATTTACCCGTCAAGAGAGTTAAAAAGATAAAATAATAGGGGTAGTGGGAAGACTATATGCCTTATATTCTTAGTGATGGAATAATAAAATTGAATACATTGAACACAATTGGAGGAAATGTTCAGATAAGCACTTGTCCTGTAAATAAGAAATTGAGTTTGTATATTATATCTTTCCTCGAATTAGGCATCCCTTGCTGCCGGAGAAACAATCCCAGAATCTGGAACTGGCAATTGGAGAGGAATGCTGAAAACACCCAGGGCGGAAGAGATATTAGCAGAGGAAAAATCCAAACCAGTAACGGTTCTACCCGCCAGCCCTCAAAAAAGCCATGCTGTAAACTTGCTAGATGTGGTAAGTGCCTAGAGGAGCCTGACTGAGCAAAGCTACAGAAGAATAAGTTATTGATCACAAGCATTCTATTACAATGAAGAGAGCTCATCCGTTTGAACTATTTCTCAGATTAATGCCGTAAATTGACTCTTTCTGATTTGGCAATTTTATGAACCAATTATACTAATTTGTCACCAAAAAAAATGTGATTTGACAAATTCCCCATCAGTCAATTGCAAAAGGTAGCTTTACTTGGAACAGCTGACATCCTGCAATGATGTTTGTCATACCATCTGCCTATACATCTGCCTATCCCAGATGCTTGGAAAGGATTCGATAGGTGAGCCAAGATGGCGCAGTGGTTAGAGTGCAGTACTGCAGGCTACTTCAGCTGACTGCTAGCTGCAGTTCAGCAGTTCAAATCTCACCAGGCTCAAAGTTGGCTCAGCCTTCCATCCTTCTGAGGTGAATAAAATGAGGACCCAGATTGTTGGGGGCAATAGGCTGACTCTGTAAACCGCTAAGAGAGGGCTGTAAAAAGACTATGAAGTGGTATATAAGTCTAAGTGCTATTGCTAGAGACAAAAAAACCAAATCCAGTCTGAACATCTGGCTGACTTTGCAACGAAGAACAATAATAAAAATAAATAGCAGTATCCTATTAAAACATTTGTTAGCATTTGTTTACCAATGTTGTTTCATCTATTACATGTAATGTATTTGTGATTTTTGTTTTCCTGTTACTCCCCTTCTAGCCTGTTCCTGTGGCACGCAGGCTTTCAGCCCGGGAACAAAGAGATTGTGAAGTGATAGAACGTCTCATCAAATCCTATTTCCTAATTGTGAGGAAGAACATTCAAGACAGGTAAGTTATATTAAAACCCCAAGAATCTTACATTGTGCAGTTGAAGTTTGCATCTATGATCACATAGATCAGTGATGGCTAACTTTTTTCTCCTTGCATGCCGAACTCACGTGTGCATGCGCCACAGCAGGTGTGTATGTGCCCAAATCCATAATACAATGTGCCACGCTTGTGTGCATAACCCTTCTGCCCCCCCTCCCCCTGGTGCATGCACGCGACACCACCACCCCTTCCACACCTTGTTTTGGGCCTAGCAGGCATCCCTGAAGCCCCCTGGGACCAAAAACCGGGCATGGCACACACATCCCCCGCCCATTTTGGGCCCAGCAGGCCTCGCTGAAGCCTTGCTACCGCCCCCTGCCACCTCACAGGCATGTGCGTCTCCCGATGAGTGGCAGAGACCTGAAAATCAGGTGGCGAGCGGGAGGCGCACGAGCATGCTCCGTGGAGCCGAGCTGGGCAACGGGCCGCATGCCCGCAGAGAGGGCACCACATGCCACCTGTGACACTTGTGCTGCACGTTTGCCATCACGGACATAGATGTTCTGATAGCAGTCTTTTTCTGCACACTGGGTTAAATTGAATGTGGGCCTTTAGTATCCTTCCATTTTATTTCCTTACACCAACTCAGAATTTAAGCAATGATTCAAAAGCAGGAATAAGGCAATCTTTGGGGGAGGAGGGAGTTAGCAAGGAAAACATTTTGAGAGCACTTACATTCCTGCCACCCTTTGACTTTTTTCTCAAGCAGACATTTAAAATAAGTACTCATCGGCAGTCTCCTGGCAGTTTTAGCTTCTAAAAATCTTCATGGAGTTTGTTTTGAGGCTCAGAAGCCTTGCCCTGCTGGAGGCTGGCGCTTCACTCTACAGCCTGTCAGTTGCTAGTACTGGGCACAAGCTCTTACTTAAAAGGGCATTATGTGATTCAATGGCCAGGTACATTGAATGAATACATAAAAATTGATTCTTAAAGCAACTGCCGTTTTTTTTCTGGCTCACGCAGTTGTCTTCTGCAGCTTTTATAGGATTCCAGAAAAAAATATGTGTTTGCTTTAAAAAGTTCCTGGCTGGTAGGATATGCATGCCAGGACAAGCTCCGATCATAGTCTGCCTCTCAGATCTGGACTGCTGCACAATTCTTAACATTTATTTGGTTTTATAAACGATAAAATGGTAGACCCAGTTGGAAGAGTGAGGCAAGGAATACACCGTTAGGCAAGGATCTCATGTTTCCGCAGTGTCATGTCTGCCTCTGCTTTAACTCCCCCCACTTGGCTATCTAATCCCCCCCCCTCCTATTCTTTTGGCCATGTTGCTATCCCCAGCTGACCTTCACCATCTTCCTCCTTCCCCTGCTGATGAGGTGTGCCTGATGTCAGGGTTTCAAATAGCATACAAAATTAAATCAGAGTCCGAGGCAAACTTCCAATTTATTAAGAAAGGCATGTTGGCACATCTGGGAAAACCCGAATCTTAAAGCTTCTCAGTTTTCCCCACTCAATTGAAAGTTCAATATCTTGCCCCCATACCCACAAGTCCATCACATGGTCCAATCTTTTATTGCCATGCTGGCAGTTCCAATTCCGGTCAAGTGCAGAGGTGCAAAGACAAAGGATGACCTTGGCTTTCTAGAAAGAATTTTGTTATAGCTACATACCATCTAACTCCATACAACCCCCACTCCCATTTTCCCACAATAGAAAATGCATAGTAGAATAATAGAAAGTGTGGCAGGTCAAAGATCCAAAAGAAAAGTTGGCTGCAGGCCTGACACCTGGTAAGACAGCTACTAACCTCATGATGACACACCTTATCGTGGAGAAGATCAGATGGGACCACAGGTGATGGAGCACAGGGCAGCCAAAAGGGCCGAAATGCAGAGAGATAAGCAGGTTGGGGGGAGGGGGGAGAGTTGAAGCAAACTTTGAGATCATAATTGTGGGCAAGTTGCCAAGTACCAGAATTTTGATTGTGTGACCACAAAACTGTAATGCCCATACTGCAGATGACATCTCTGACTTTTCTTGTGTTTTGGTTGTTCGCTTCTTGGGCCACTGAAACACATGTAACTGTTTAAAGAGAGATTTCCCTCTTTTTTCCCCTAAGCTTAAAGCAATTTATCTTCAGAAAGGTAGAGTAGCATGCTTGAACTGTTGCTGTTTGCTTTCAGTGTGCCAAAAGCAGTGATGCATTTTCTGGTGAACCACGTGAAAGATACTCTTCAGAGTGAGCTAGTTGGACAGCTGTACAAAGCTTTATTGCTGGATGATCTTTTAACTGAATCAGAGGACATGGCTCAGCGCAGGAAGGAGGCAGCTGACATGTTACAGGTACACAAACTTTTTGCTGAAGGTTTAAAACTGAAACATCATAAATCCGTATACGTACATTTTGCTTTGTTCTACATACATTCTAGATACAAGGGGGAGCAAAGAAACAAATTCTTTAGTACTTTAGAAAAGGGGAAAAGTAGTTTTGTAATCCTAGCCCAATGTTTAAAGCATGCTTTCCCAACCTTTTTTACCCTGGGAGAACGCTTGGAATAATTTTCAGGTCTAAAGGAACCTCCATGAAAATTATTATAGGAAATCCTCGACTTACGACTGTTAAAAGTTACAATGGATCCCGAAAAAGCTACTAAAGACCTAGATTCAAAGTTCCAACATCTGCTCTCACCCCACCCTACCCCTTACATAATTGCATTTTGGAGCCAGTCCAAATTTACCAGTGTTTGCCAGTATCATATGACTGTAATTTATGATATTTTTGCAGGAAACTGGCATTTACTTCTAGTTTCTGGCAATAAACCCTGCCCTATGGTGAACAATGGGTTTGCATAATGCGTCACAAAAGCCATAAAATTGTGGATGGTCATCTGATCTGCTTATGCAATCATCGCTTATGACCAAAATTGTGGATTCAGTTATGATTGTAATTTTTCCTGTAAATGTTCTGCAATGCAGGATGTATGTATCTCCCTAGCTCTTGTAATTTATATTTCTATTATTTACTTTTACTTTGAAATAAGCATGATATAACGAGTTATTAGGACAATAATAGCGAAGTAATTACTGCTAGAAGGGACATGATGACTCAGTGGCTAAGACACTGAGCTTGTCGATCAGATCGACAGTTTGGCGGTTCGAATCCCTAGTGCCACATAACTGAGTGAGCTCCCGTTACTTGTCCCAGCTTCTGCCAACCTAGCAGTTTGAAAGCATGTAAAAATGCAAATAGAAAAATAGGGACCACTTTGGTGGGAAGGTAATATCGTCCCAAGCTCCTTCGGCGTTTAGTCATGCCAGCCACATGATAACTGAGACGTCTTTGGACAGCGCTGGCTCTTTGGCTTTGAAATGGAGATGAGCACCACCCCCTAGAGTCGGGAACGACTAGCACATATGTGCAAGGGGAACCTTTACCTTTAATTACTGTTAAATGCATTTATGAACCGTAATGCTTATGGAGATCAAATTACTTGAATTTTTATTAAACAAATCAACTCTCCTCTAGCATTAGCTTTTTTGAAGTAACCTAAATAACCCAATTGAGAATTTGAATATATAATGGAGGGCAAAGTCTATACTAGAGGGCAAATTAACATTAACATTAACAAATCTACCTAAAATAGTTTTGAGAGCCAGCATCTCTGTCTCCCTCCTTCCCCCCGTTCAATATCTTTCCTTCTTTCTAGAGGTCTCAGTAAAGATACAGTAACACCACAGGAAAAACCTGAACCACAATTCTTTGCGCTCAAGCCTTTCCATCATTTTACAATGTTTAATATACTCCTTTTCCTAAAAAAATGGTAGTACAGTGTTTCCCTGAAAATAAGACTGAGTCTTATATTAATTTTTGTTCCAAAAGACAAATTAGGGCTTATTTTCTGGTTAGGTCTTTTTTTTCCAGGAAATACAGTACTAAATGCATCTGTCTGGTTGACGATCTTAACTGGGTCTTATTTTGGGGGTAGGGCTTATGAGCATCCTGAAAAATCATGCTAGGGCTTATTTTCCAGTTGGGTCTTATTTTGGAGGAAACAGGGTACTATTATTGAGCAGAATCATTCAGCGTGTTCTAAGAGTTGTAAATTATTTCCTGAGAAGAAGCACTTCTGCATTGATGCCCTTTGCCCTAATTGGTATATGATTTCTTTTTTTTCCCCCAGGCCCTGCAACGAGCCAGTCAAATTATTGCAGAGATTAGAGAAACACATCTTTGGTGAACAAACAAGAGACTTGAAAAGGGCTAGGTGTTATATACTAATGAAACTCCATGTGTATCGCAGCATGTAAAGTCTGCTTATATCAAGAAGTTTGGTTCAGTTGTCGATGGACAGAAAAGCATCCTATACTTTGCAAAGCAAATAATATTTAATCAACATTACCCCAACGGCTGTTTTCTGATGCAAAGAAACAACCTTGTTTTATGTGGGACTGAATTAAGTTAAAATTGAGGAGGGGAAAGCTAGGTTAAAATCCCAGTGCCTGGTTTGGTTAAATTAGTTGCCTGTGAATAGGATGAGCAGTGTAGTATTGTGATGTAGCTTTTTCAGCTGCTTTTGCAATATCAGTTTTTAACCATGAAAGACAGACCCTGCAATATTTAATTATGAATTTAATTGCATGCCCTTGTTCTCAAGCAGATGAACAGTACAGGAGAAATATTGCCTCTTAGCCATGTGATATGTAAGCTCAAACGTCTGGTATTACTGAACTTTTCTCTTTGTTATAGAAATATGGAATATTTGATTAGTCAGCTGAGGAACAGTAGAATTGGCAAGAAATTTCCATTCACCAAATTCTTCTGGATGGGACCAAAAACCTGGGACCGTTCCCTTAAAATACCAGGCTTTAAAAAAATAAGTGGAAATAGTATGAAAGATCATGTCTCTCTTAATAATCTTTAAAAAAGAACACTAAAGGCAGCTGTCCATCACATCAACTTGGATCACCAGAACATATTACTGCCTTAAAAAAAAAAAACAGCAGTGATACAGCCAATTTGTTTGACTTCTCTACTATGACCAGCAAAATCAACAATGGCATACTGATCCCTGAATATTTTATTATTTTAAAGCACAACACATCACAATTTCTTTCCTTTTTAAAGGAAGCATATTAACTGTGGCGTTTGAAATGAATATTTCTAGCTTCCTTTGAGCAGCACACATTAGGAAGTAGGCACAGTGCTTTCTTCCATGCATACTAGTGGAAAACCAATTTTTGCCTGATAGCGTCAACGTAACAGGCTAAAAAGAAGTTGACCTAAATCATTTGACACCGGACATTTTTAATATTCAGTAAGTTTGAAAGTATATGAGTTCCGCCCTTATTTTACACTGAAACATAGTTGCATTTACTGCTCTTAAATATGTCTCTGTGTTCAGATTTATTCCAGAAATTCACATCCACGTACAGGTTAATCACATGAAAAATAAAATTGTGTTTGAATCTCATTTGTGGCCTTTGCAAATCTGTGGAACTAGGTGGTCTTGAATTTACTGCTATGCCAGGATTCTAGCAGAGTTCAATGAATTGCACTAGTATGAGTTAGAAGTACTATAGTATTGTATCTCTTTGCCCAGTCATTACCCCATAAACACACACAAGCACACAAAACCTAGACTGTTGTTTGCTTTACACAAGTGTCTTGATAGCAGTATCAACTCACAAACAAGCAATTACACATTATTCCATTACTCTTAGGATATGCCCAAATTAACCTCGGGGGAAATTATTCTGTTTTAGAGAAACTTTGGAAGAAATACTGTTTTCTTGTTTATATTAATTTCTGATTGGATCCTGCCTTTAAGAGCTGTGGGTTAGAATGCAGTCCTGCAGGCTACTTCTGCTGACTGCCAGCAGTTTGGCAGTTCAATTCGCATCGACTCAAGGTTCTTCCGAGGTGGGTAAAATGAGGACCCAGTTGTTGGGGGCAATTGGCTGTCTTTGTAAACCACTTAGAGAGGGATGTAAAGCACTGTGAACTGGTATATAAATCTAAGTGTTATTGGTGTTAAGGGGGAACATCCAACTGGATTTAAATATTTTTCATTGCATAAGTAACATGTTCTTGAAAATTTTTGCATTGATCCGTGACTGAGAGATGTGGATGTTGGAAGTTTCCATTGCATCTTCAAAAGTAAACAAGAACAGGGGTCAGATTAAACATGTTAACCCATCACTGATAAAAATCTATCTCGCTCTAAAAGTAATGTGAAAGATAATTTTGAAGGCAAAGCTCATATTTATTGCAATATTTAATACCCAGTTTTTTTGTTGTAAGTTGTTCTAAATTACATCGATACAGGCAGTTCCAAGTACTAACAACAGCTCTGAATCAATTCAAGTGGAGTGATATTGAGATGGGCCAACACAACTGCTTTTGGAAGGCCTGGCATATGACAACTTTCTTCAGATTACACTGATCCATCTTTATGGTTATGGTCTGCTAAATTTTGAGAAGTAGCTCTTTTGGAACAGGAATTGTTTCTGATGTTCCAAGTAAACCCCTTCTCTACCAGGGAAGAAGACGGAATGTTTCCCAAAACGTTCCATTCCCAGTACATGTTTTACACAATACTTATTACTGGCTCAATTTCTATAATTTTCAATATTCTTGATACAATAGAAAGTATGAAATGTATGTCAAGGCAAGGCATTTTTTAATATTATAGCGCTGGATCAGATCACAGTAAGTTTTACAGAAATATTTCTTCTTTAATAGATTTTCTGGGTCTAAAACAATGTAAACCCCATCTTCTAGAGCAAACATTGCAAAGATAAATGGTTTGCGTTTGAACCTACGTAAACTGAAGATTATGCACAGACAATTTGTGAGTTGCTTATAACTGTAAATAATTCTGTAAAATTGATAGTTTTGTACCAATAAATTACCTTTTAAAGTATGGTCAGTTTTAGTAATCACTTGTCAAGGCAGTTGAGTGAAGCTTCAGTAAATGCAAGTATTTTAATTGCTTTGAATAGTTGTAACTATAATACTGTTTCCCCGAGAATAAGACAGTGTCTTATTTTCTTTTGACTCCCGAAATAAGCACTTGGCCTTGTTTTTGGGGAGGTCTTATTCTTTTTGAGGTGCATGAGACGGCGAGCAGGGTCACCTCGTGGCTGCTGTTATGTTGCAATATTTTGGGGGAGGGCTTATTTTAGCGCATGTGCTCAAAAGCCCAATTGGGCTTATTATCCGGGGAGGTCTTATTTTCAGGGAAACAGGGTAGAAGTAGTTGCTTAGATTTGTTTAAAAAGAAGTGTAGCCCAAATTTTTCTACTACTACTGTTTTTTCCAATCCTTTATTAATGAAGTGTCTAAGGAGGATAAATGCATGAAGTAAATACAATTATAATATAGCTTTGTGAAACAATATTCTAGAAAGTAGGAAGCAATATATCAAATCTCCTTGGAAGATGTGGACATTAGCAATTCTGGTTCTTGTGGACAGTAAGATCCAAAAAACTATTTAATTGCCAGCATATGATTAGCACTCTCCACTATTACAGACTGGGCATGTCAGATTAAACTACAAATCTGATTCCAATTATATAAATGCAATTTATGGCTACAGCCCAGCACTGCTGTTGATGAATAGCAATTTGATAGAAACAGGGTTCAGAGAAAACTAAGCTTTAATCAAAAGCAAGCTGGGAAAGCGGTAAAGGCAGCATTTGGTTATTGCAAAATATATGTAATATCTTACTTGGAAAGCATAGGATATATAAAGCTTCTGCTGTTTTTCATAATATATATTTTCAGTTAGATTAGATCTCAAAGCTAAGTTATAATAAAATTAACATTTCTCACCTATCCCAGTATTTGTTTTGAAACTGAAATTACTGATGTTTTGAAGCTGAAACTACTGATGTTTTGAAGCTGAAACTACTTAGCTGCATTTTTCAAGGCATTCTCATATATTTTTTTGTCCAAACTGTCCATCCCATAAAATGACACTAAATAGAATAGGAAGAATTATTTATTGGCCCAGTGAGAGTGGATACATAAGGGATTTGTCTCTGGTACAAAAGCTCTCAGCATATTATCTTAGAAAATACTGAACAAAATTACTTAAGAGTTTAGACTAGGCCATTTTACCTAAAGCTTGTAATTCAAATAATAATGCAACTAGTAAGTCTTTGAAAATTCGCTTTAATGTCCTTATTGCAGAGAATATTTCCACAATGATTTATACATTTAAATTCCATTATAACTGAAACCATTACATATAGTTTATGATTGAATGATGAAATAAAACACCATCCGTTTCCCAAATGATTCTGTAGGTAAGCAGGTCTCACTCAGTGAGAAAAAACACTTTACACAACTGCTCGGCTGTCCTTCATGTGTACTCCTGTATGTTATGCTTTTCTGCTATTTTTGAAGAAAGGTGACCCCCTCATAATTTACTACAAACCTTAATGTCACTCTTCATGTGACAACTGAAGCCATTTTACAATATAATAGTTCTTCTTTCCAATCCTCAATAGTGATAAGCCATTACTGAGAATATGTTGTCCAAGAATAAGTACAGCTTCAGGATTAGTTTCTGTAATATGGTTTATAGAAACTGCACCAACTGTTATGTCACGGTATCTGGAAGAAGAAATTGTATGGTTAGACTTGCTGCTAACAAATCTCAGATTGTTTAAAACAGGTGTCAAAACTGTGGGCCAGATGCGTCATGTGCTGGACACGCCCACCCCTGGTTTAGTGAAGGGAGGGAAAGCTGTAATGTCACATGACATGCTGCGAGTTTGACAACCCTGGTTTAGAAGCAGTCAGCATTTATCAGGAAGCATTTATCAGCAAGTAGGGCAGATTTGTTATTTTTAAAACTTGGAAAAAAAAGAGACCCTATATTCTGATAGAAAGGAAGGATCTCCTACCCACACATGACCATCACTTCTGCTAGCTTCCCAGGCCTCCTGCAGCTCCAAGGATCTCCCTGACCTCTACTACCTACCTGTGACACCCCTTCATTCTTTATTTAGGACCCACAGTGTTTCCCACTTAATGACCCCTATGTCTTAGGGTTATGACAGCCATTGGTAGCATATCCGCTAGCCGTGATGACAAACCTATGACACGTATGCCCAAAATGGCACACGGAGTTATGTTGGCTGTCATGTGTGGCAGTGCCCGTTCTGGGTTTTTGGCGCACATGACAATCAGCTGTTTTTTGCATATGCGGCAGTGCCAGAGCTGGTCTTCTGGTTACCGTTGTGCGCATGCGCACCGGCCAACTGATTGCCAAGTGCGCATGCACGCAAGTATCTGGAAGACAAGCTGGCAGGTGCGTATGCACACGCTGGAAACCAGAAGTTCATTTCCCGCCATATGCATGCCCACTTGGCAGCTTCTCCTCTGGGGCGTGTCCCCGACGAGCGAGGGTGCCATCACTGTCCTATAGAGAGCAGAAGTATAAAGAGACAAAAAAACTCACTTACCCCTTTGGTCCATCTGCAATTGCATTAGCTTTTCGACACAAATCAAGTACTGTTGTTCCAGGTTCAAGTAGCATCTCTATGTAAGGTGCTTCTCTAAAGAGCTCCTGTAGCTCTTTGTCAGACATACTTTCTAATGCATCCACATTGCTGTGATAAATGGCCCTTGTACATCTGGTAATAAAGAAGTAGATATCAAAATGCCAATATCTGCTACACTGGTTTTTCTCAATTTAGGCAGAGCAATCACGTACTTCTAGCATTTATAATCATCCAACTGGAAAAATACCAGGAATAATGACTGCTTCATGTCTTCTCCCTCACTTTAAAAAACAAACATCTGCTGCTCCCAGTGGGAGAAACTATTTTCATGTTGGGGATAAGTAGGTTTGGAGCCCTGGAAAAACTTCAGTTCCAAAGTTCCTTTGCACCTATTGTGTGCCTCAACATCCCTGTGCACCATTTGCAAAATAAATGACAAGAAAGTGTCCTTATGTTAGATTTTCCTTTCTTGGTTTAGATGTCTCCAATTTGGGATGCAGAAATTAAGGATGGGAAATCCAGAATTTAATTGCCTCTGTTTTTGCTATCTGTAAAGCTACAGCCCTTGCTTATATATCCACTAGTGCTGATAACCTGGTGTTGCCCGGGTATTTATTTATAGGGGAAAAATGTCCGGACCAAACATAATTTCTAATGTTGGATTTTCCCCCTTACCAGAGGGAACCCCCTTGTGGAGTACTGTGAAGCCGTTACCATAGCAGCTCCACTGCACTGTACAGTAGAAGTCATTTTACGGTACAACAGGCTGTATTGTAACAGAACACACACATTGAGGGTGTTAGGGGTGTCTTACCCCCACAGTATTAGTTTCCAGATAGTAAGTCATCTGTGTACCAAGTTTGATTGAAATTCCTCAAGGTGTTCCAGAGTTATGCTGGAACACACACGCACACACACAGCCATTTTATATATATATATATATATATATATAATCTGTATATATATATATATATATATACAGATTAACAGGACTTTTGTCCAGCACATGAGGTATAACAAATTCAATCTGTCTTTACCTCTTGGCAGATTCCAGACCATTCTTGCCATGAACAAGCTTAGTTACTTCAGCAGCAAGCCTCTTCTGAGGTCCCCGTTTCTCACGTTCTTTAGCATGCACTTGCATGATATGATCAATTTCCAAACCAGAAAGGAAAGTAAAAAGCTTCAAATACCTTAAAGAGAGAATATAGCATTATTTTGCTTTAGTGTCACGTAGTACAGATTAATCTATAATGCGCAATTTAAAAGAGACAAATACATTGTTTCTAGAAATATTGAAAATACAACCTGACACTACCAGTAATTGTTTCTGATCAGATAGAACTAAAATAATATGACAAACCACAGTAAATGCAGAGAAATTCAACTCTGAAAATTGGGGTATGTTTTGAAAATCAGGAATGTATTATTTGTATTGTAATTTACACAGCAAGCAGTGAAGCTGTTAATCTTTGTTATTCATCAACCCATAAAATTGAGGATGTGTTTTAAGTATTTAATTTTAAAGTTTATCAGATTATTCAGTTGATCAATTAGAACAGAGCTAGGCTCTTTGGGTGTCAAAAGTACTACTTGCTGAAGTTTGAGATGGTATAAACAGGTGGCACGCGGAGCCATTTGTCCGGTTCCAGTTTGCTCGTAGGGCCGGTTTTAGCCTTCTGGAGCCTTCCCTGAAGGCTCCAGAGGGCAAAAAAACGACCCTACAAGCAAGCCAGAAGTCCATTCCTAAACTTCTGGTTTGCCTATAAGGCCAGTTTTTCACACTCTGGAGGCTTCAGGAAAGCTCCTGAAGCCTCTGGAGGGCCTCCGGGGGAGCGGGGAGGCTGTTTTCACCCTTCCCGGGCTCCTATAAAACCTCTGAAGCCTCCGGAGGGTGAAAAAAGCACACCAAAAATGTGTGTGGGGGGGTGCTGGTTGTGCGCACATGCACGCTGGGTCGTGCATTATGGGTATGGCACGCCCGCATACACACACCCTGCGCTCCCCCCGCTTTTGGCACGCAAGCCACTAAAGGTTCGCCATTACTGGTATAAACCAATTGTGAGGAGTGCTCTAAGGATCTTTTTTTAAAAAAAACAACTACCACATATATTCTAACTTCTAGGACATTCAAGGCGAGTATTTTTTCTCTCACTCCAACTTGATTGTCACAACAATCCCGTGAAACAAGTTAAAGAAATGCAATCTTCTGCCTTTTATATGCAGACATTATTGGAGATGTAAATAGAAGCAATTAGAAAGCATTTGGGTACCTATTTGTGCTAAATTGAAAGAAAATGAGCTCTATGACTATAAAGCTTTGAATTCTGGTTTCCTCCGTTGATAGTCCAGCATCCTACAAATCATCCTTCTAGCAGTCCTTTTGTTCTTAGCAGGAAAATAACTTGCCATGTAGAAATAGACTTGCCTTTCAACAGTGGCATCTGGCTGTCTGACAAAGAACTGATACAGTTCAAAAGGAGAAGTTCTATTTCTGTTAAGCCAAACTGCATTCCCAGATGATTTTCCCAGCTTATCTCCAGTAGTACTTGTAATAAGAGGCACAGTTATTCCATATACATCTTTGTCAGTTACTCTAAAGAGAACAAAAATGAAAATGTCAAGTTATTTGTCAACAGAGCTGGATAGACATTTGATACTATCTGACCGATCATATCAAACACTGGACACAACATGGACAAATTCATGCGTAATATTTTCAGAAGTGGTTTGCTGCTGCCTTCTTCCTAGGTCCGAATGACTGGTTCATTTTCCATTCTGACTTCCATGCCCAAGGTCTGATTAAAACTCAGCTTTTCCTGCCTTAGTGCCTAGTGCCTTAACCACAAGACCAGGGGTGTCAAATGTGGTGCACGAGCTGAATCCGGTCCCAGGGTGCTTAGATCTGGCCCAAGGGGCCAGTCTGGAAATAGCAAAGGAGCGGCCCACGATGCCTCTGCTAGCAAAAATGGGGCATGGGGGGACACTACCCCCCCCAAGTGCTTTTGGCCTCCAGAGAGGCCCAAAATGAGGCCTTTGAAGTGCTGCAGGTGGCCTTCCAGGCCCAAAACTGGGCCTCCGGAGTGCTACAAGAGGCCATCCTTGACTCAGGTGGTTATAAAAAGGAGGAAAAGTAAAATATTTTACCTTTCAGGCTTGCAGGATTCTGCTACTATAGCCTATGTCAATAATTTCTAGTTATAATCTTCCTATGGAGCCAGTTTCTTTATCTGATTTCTCTCTCACACATAAAGTGATCAAGTAGATCAAGAAGTATTAAAAAACAAAATCACAGAAATGTATCTATTTTTATAAAATCATGTCTGTGGTGTTGCGGTCCCATGTCAGACCATGGCCACCCCCCCAACATCACCCCCAGCTCTCCAAGGTCAATCTCAATCCTGATGTAGCCCTCAATGAAATTGAGTTTGACACCCCTGCACTAGACAACTTATTGTTCCTATCACCCATCTCCTCCCACTTATGACTGCAAGACTCTAACTTTGTTGCTTGTATCCTTATGATTTATATTGCTATTGTCTCGATTGCTTATTTGTACCCTATGACTATCATTAAGTGTTATACCTTATGATTCTTAAGGAATGTATCTTGTCTTTTTATGTACAGAAAGCATATGCACCAAAGATAAATTCCTTGTGTGTCCAATAACATTTGGCCAATAAAGAATTCTATTATTCTATTCTATCCTATTTTTTTCCTATTCCTATTCCTATTCCCTATCCTAATTCTATTATTCTTATTCTAATTTAATCTATTTCTAATTCTATTCTATTCTTATATACCTTAGATTTATAGACTTAATATACCGCTTCACAGTCCACTGTTAATGTAAAGGACATGCTAACTCATCCCTTTGCAACATTTAAGATTTTCTGGGCACCCTGCAAATCTCCCCAACTCCTTCCTGTCTTACTTAGAGACGAGGTCGTAGCCAGACATGATATTGCCCAACTGGTCGGCTCCGCCCAGCTGAACGAGGCAGCCGTAGCGACGGTACAAATGCAGGAAGTCGTAAGCTTGAAGGGCCGGGTAGAGAAACTCGGCCAAGCCCATGCCTTCGGGGCTGCTCAAGCGAGCCTTGCAACTCTGCCGGCTCAGCAAGGTGCCCATCCGCAGGTGACCCCCGACTCCGGCCAGGAAGCTGAGGACCGTCTCGCTCTCCAGCCAGCTGGCGTTGTCCAGGAAATGGACGCTACCCAGGCGGTCGCCCTGCTCCTCGGGCCAGAAGAGCTCCCGGTGGTTCTGGAAGAGCCGCTGGAGCCCCTCGCGGAGGCCCCCCGCGCGCTCCCGCACCTGTTCGGCCGTCATGGCCTCCCGCGCTTTGGTGCGGCCGCTGGGGTCGCCCAGCTGCGCCGTGGCTCCTCCCACCAGGGCGATGACATGGTGGCCGGCCCGCTGGAAGTGCAGCAAACCCAGCACCGCCAGTAGGTGCCCGACGTGCAACGAGTCGGCCGTGGGGTCGAAGCCGCAGTAAGCCGTCACGGGAGGGCGGCCGGGCTGGAGGAGCTCGATGAGTTGCTCATCGGCGGGCTGAGGCGGGAAGACCTCCTGGAACAGACCGCGCTGGTACTGGGTGGCTAAGAGTCCCTTCGCTACGGGAGAGCCCGGCGTCGGACGAGCCTCTGGCTGCTGGTCGTGGCGCTGCCGCCGCGACGTCTGGGAAACCAGGAGTTGGGGTGGCGGCGGCGGCGCTGTTCTCCGAGCCGAAAGAAGCCATACGCGGCCGGCCCGGAGCGTGGCCGCCGCCATCTTATCTACGGAAAGTCCGCTGAGCGCGAGGCATGTCGGGATGGGGGCGGGGCCGAAGCGTCCATCCTCCTGGCGGCGGCGGTGGGCGGGGCGAAATCGCTGGCTCCAGAATCCTCACCATTGGAGCGTGAGGATCCTGGGATACTTCCTTGAGATTCCCACGTTTCCAAATTTGCTGGCTTGAAGGTGGTGGGAATCGGTTCCCCACTCCGCCCCCAAAGCAATGGCTTTAAGATTTAGACCTGCATTTTAGAATGGACTACAGCCTACTTCATCCCCTGTCGGATGAGCTTCCAAATGGGTTGTGAAGAGGGAGTGTTGGCTACACAGTATTGGGAAGAGTTTGGGAGAACTGCACTTTGATTCCTCTGTATCCAAAACTAGAGAAAGAAAGCTGTTTCTTTATATAGAATAGAATTATTTATTGGCCAAGTGTGATTGGACACACAAGGAATTTGTCTTTGGTGCAGATGCTCTCAGTGTACATAAAGAAAAATAAAATACATTCATCAAGGATCATAAGATACAATACTTACTGATAGTCATAGGTTACTAATAAGCAATCAAAGTATACTAGGAAACAAATTAAACAATATAAATTATAAAGATACAAGCAACATGGTGATAGTCATAAGCGGAAAAAGATAAGTACTAGGAAGGAAGAGAAGAATAGAAACAATAGAAGTAATAATAGAAGCCAACCAATCAACCAATTCTGCCATGTGGAATGTCATGCTATCCTCTTCCAGAATATTTACCTATCAATATAGACAGTAATGAGGATAACACAGCAGAAGCATCAGAAATGGGATCTTGTTTCCTTTGAAGAATAAAGATGGAAAGAAGCCTGGCTCACCCCCAAGAATAAAAGAAAACACATGCACAGAAAGAACTTCCCCTCTAATTTTTCCTCTCTTAATTGGCATCTACATTCATTTTTAGAAGGATGTAGACAATTCCATTATGGATCCCCAGAGTATATATGGGCACTTCACTCCCAGCAGGGATGGATGGAGTGATATTAAGAATGGAGTATGACTGTTTTGAAGTATGTGGGGATCTTGTACATTTTTTGATCTTAAAGGGTCATGCAGATTTCCACAGCAGCATTTTTTTTTGAAATGATCAGATTAATACCATAGAATTGGAGTTGGATGGCATCCTAGAGATCTACTTCAAACCCCTGCTTATTTTTGTATCCATTACAGCATCTCCCACAGATGATTCATCCAACCTTGGATTGAAGACCTCACCACACCATATGACAACCCATTCCGTTGGCTGATAGCTCATACAATCAGAGAGTTCCTTTTTATTACTTACACCCGATTTTAAAAGTTCCGGTTGCCACACCATTCACATGATCATATGATCACAATTCAGGTACCACATGACAGTTGTTCCATTCCACAGACATGGAATCACCATTTTCAAACTTCTCTGCCACAAGCAAAGTTAATGGGGAAGCCAGCAGGAAAGTTGCAAGTTTTTATTTTATTTGTATCTCGCTTTTATTATTTTTACAAATAACTCAAGGTGGCGAACATACCCAACGTACTTCCACCTCTTATTGTCCTCACAGCAACAACCCTATGAGGTGGGTTGGGCTGAGAAAGAATAATTGGCCAAGGTCATCCAGTTGGTTTTCACACCTAAGGCAAGACTAGAGCTCCTGGTCTCTCTTTCTAGCCTAGTGCCTTAACCACTAAACCAGGTGTCGGCAACCTTAAACACTCAAAGAGCCACAAAGGTCCTAACCGGAAGCCCTCTGTTCAATTTTGAAGCTGACCAGAAGTCCAGTTGCCCCACCGTAGTCTCTCCTAGCGCGACACCCTTTTTCCTCTACCTGTCCTAACCGAAAGCCCTATCAATTGTGTAGCTGACCGGCGACAGAGCCACAGCAGAGGGATGAAAGAGCCACATGCGGCTCCAGAGCCGCAGGTTGCTGACCCCTGCACTAGACCAAACTGGCTCCGGCAACTCCCCTCAGCCTCTCTTTGCTCCTGTGAGGTGCGCTGCACCCTGCTTTCCCCTCCCATGATGTCCTTACCTCCTTACTTGAGACACCCACTGCTTCCCGCTTTAGGACCCACATATTTTGGGATTAAAATGGCAGTCAGGACTCCCAGGATTGTTGCTAAGCAATGCAGTCATGTGATGTCACAATCTGTAACCGTCACTTAGCAATGAGGCAATACCAGTCCTAATTGCCGTTTAACCTGAGGACTATTTGTTTAAAAATCAGACTATAGTAAAAACTAACCCATTTTTTTATGGTTTACCAAAATTGTGAACTCTTTCCTTTTTGTAGAAATTAATCCTTATAATTCTTTTAGTACTGGATGTTTAGGGATTGTTTATTCTCACTTCCAAATTTATACTCTCTTACCTTTCCATGTTTATATATTTATCAATCCAATTTCCATGCTGCCCGTCTAAGGAAACACTGGATAGTGAACTAAAAAAGGCAAAGATTTCATTAAAATTTATTTTAATTATTAAATCAAAATGATTCAAAGAGGGTTTGGTCTGTCTAATAATTAAGGCACTGGTGTCAAACTTGCGACGTCATGTTGCCGTCGTGTGATGTATCATGAGATTTTTACCCCTTCATGGAGCTGGGGTGGGCGTGGCCTGTTTGTGACGCATTTGTCCCGCGCACTGCCATTTTGACACCCCTGAATTAAGGCATCAGGCTAGAAGCAAGGAGTCTGTGAGTTCTAGTCCCACCGTAGCCAAGAGAGTCAGCTGAGCAACTTTGGGCTAGTCACACTCTCAGCCCAGCTCACCTCACAGGGTTCTTGTGAGGGAAATAGGAGGAATATGTTTGTCACCTTGAGTTATTCATAAAAATAATAAAGGCATCAGGGGTAGGTTCCTGCCAGTTCTAACCTCTTCTATAGAAGAGGTTCCACAAATCTACAGTGCCATTTAGAACTGGTTCCAGCTCGCTCCCCCCGCCCGTTCACACATCATCAAGATGAAGAACGAGAGGAGGAATTCTGGGAGTTGAAGTCCACAAGTCTTAAAGCTGTCAAGTTTGAACACCCCTGGGTTTTCTTTTTTCTAAAGGGTTAGGGGTGCAAGGGTCTTGTAACTTGACAGCTTTAAGACTTGCATGCTTCAGTTTCTGAACCCACATTTTGGTTGCTAAGCAAGAGCATTGTTAAGTGAGTTTCACCACATTTTACAAGTTGGCCATGCCCACCCAGTCACATGGCCGGCAAGCCACTCCCACAAAGTAGGCCACACCTACAGAAGAGGTTCTAAAAAATTTTGAAACTCACCACTGAAAGGCATGTAATAAATAAATAAAATCAAAAGAAACCAAGCCAAGATCCAAAAGAAGCTCAGTGATCATTGACCACATATACCCATGCCAGAGCAAGTATGATTGACATACCAGCACTAATACCTAGGGAAGAATCAGGTGTTTACACTGCAATGGTCTCCAACCTTGGCAACTTTAAGACCTGTGGACTTCAACTCCCAGAGTTCCTCAGCCAGCTTTGCTGGCTGAGGAACTCTGGGAGTTGAAGTCCACAAGTCTTAAAGTTGCCAAGGTTGGAGACCACTGGATTACAGCCTTCTGAAAGGTCAATGCGGTTGGGGCCACCTATTTCTCTGGATTACAAAGGAGAAAGAAGCCTTACTTTGTCCTTTGACCTACCACTTGACACATTCGCAATGAAGAATCAGAGCATGCTTCATCCCAGCTTGAACAATGTATTTATTTAAATCTTAAAGTGGATAATACAAGTCTTAACTCATTGTAGCAAAGCACTAGCTAATTAACTTCAAAAAGTCTTTAACAGTTGCCAAATTTGAAAATCTATCTAGAGACATCCCAGCCTTCTCTCTTTCCAGGAGATGGCAGTATTGTATTTAGCCTCTAATTATGCCAGCATAGTTTTAATGGATTCTGATCACAGCATTTATTATAGATATTAATTAATTTCAATCAATCAGAATAGAGCTGGAAATGACCGTCGAGATCCTCTAGCCCAACCCCTGCTCTAGCAGGAGATATTTCAGGACAAGTGATTGTCCAATCTCTTCTTTAAAACCTCCAGTGATGAAGCACCTACAACTTCTGAAGACAAGCTGGTTGTCCTCACTGTTAGGAAATTTCTTCTTAATTCCAGGTTGCTTCTCCTCTTGATTAGTTCCCATCCATTGTTTTTTGGCTTGCCTTCTAGTGCTTTGGAAAATAAATGAGTTGAGTTTTTGGAAAAGGTTATTAGTAGCATAGTGCAAATGCGTCAGCATGCCTTCTATTCTCTAGAAATGTTGAATCATATTCTTAAGAATCTCATTATCGTTCATTGCCCTGAGTCACTTATTTGAAATGGGCACCTACCACTATAGAAAATAAATAAAACCATTTGTTCCATGAAGAATGTGGAATAACGGAGAGCACAGTATAAATACTCAAAAGGCTATACAATACAAATAAACCAACTATGTGCTCAATGGCAATTTTAAAATTTATAATTGTGGCTAAAAGTTACATCGAGAATTTTTGTTGTTGTTAGAAAAGGTGTAACTTTTTCTTTGTTTTCTGAGAATGGTTGAGATAAGATCAAGCCAAGACATACCATTTTGCTGTGTGAAAAGGAAGAGAGTTAGAACCTGAACAAGGAATGGGATTGTATAACCATCTATATTTATCTTTTTTTGCATGTAATTTAAGATTGCGCGCACGCGCGCGTGCGCACACACAGAGTCTATTGGGGGTGGGTGCCTTCAAAACAGTATTGACTTATAGCAGTGGTTCCCAAACTTGGCAACTTTAAGACTTGTGGACTTCAACTCCCAGAATTCTTGAGCCAGCAGAGCTGGCTGGAAAATTCTGGGAGTTGAAGTCCACAAGTCTTAAAGTTGCCAAGTTTGAGAACCACTGACTTATAGAGACTGCCTGAATTAGTACCTGCAGTTTTCCTGGTAAGGTTTTTCAGAAGTGGCTTGCCATTGCCTCTTTCCTAGGCCTGAGAAAGAATGACTGGCTGAAGATTACCCAACTGGTTTTGTGCCTAAGGTGGGATCAGACTTCATGGTCTCCTAGTTTTTAGCTTGGTGCCTTAATCATTACACCAAACTGGCCTCTATTCATCAGTAGCAATAGCTAGGTTTTTAAGATAATAATGACTGTTTTTTAAAAAATCTAATTCCAACTAATGTTGGAAAAAGTTCAGCAACTCTAAAATATCTGAGGTGTGAGAGGCCAAGAACAAGGGAAGAAGAGTTCATGGATTTTGATTGGTACTTTTCAAAGTGAGTCATTTTCCATTTTGAAGAGGTCTCAAAATGACCATTGCTGAGAATTCTGGAAACTGAAAATGAGATTATTTTTATATTGAGGAAAACCTGTATACTGCACGAGTGAGAAGGCTATTAATGATTAATGACTACATGTTTAAAAAAAGAATACTTAAGGATCTCAGGGACATAACATTCTCACAACGATCTGACAGAAGGTAAGGGCAAAATCATTTTAAAAATTGGAGTATTTTTAAAAAAAAGAAATATCAATGCACTAATTTTACTAGGAACATAAGTATTTTAAGCCCCACTTGTCAGAACATTACAGTTAAACTGTAATCTTATATTTCTGAAATCTACCTTTGAGTAGAATTAAAGTTATGAATAGACAGGTTTATTCTATTATAGACAAGTTGTCTATCGCTGTTTACTGAACTATTTTTAAAAGTAAAATGATGGCCTTTTCACTTCATTCCAATTTCAGTTTCTATTTAGTAAGATATTTTTTTTGAAATGACCATGAATGGATCTGGTTGCTTGTGGAATGAGCTAATCTCTGTTCCAAGTATCTTGGGGTCAAAATGTCACCTCTTTTAAAACATTGTTAGATTTATTAGATGCTTCTTCAGACAGATCCCACCCTTTGTTTGAAAGGTATGCCAAAACACATTTTTTCCCCAACTGACAAAACATTTTCTCTTTCCAGTCTTATATTCTGATTTTTTCCCCCTGCTTTTAAAAGTACCAATCAGCTCCTCTCAGAACTAATTTTGCGTACCTGGTAGGTTTGTAAGTTAAACATAATGTAGACTTTATGTTTTTAATTCCTATAGAAGCATTCTGGAAATATAACCCTATTTTGTAATTATTATTTTTTATTCATCAGATCCATTTATAGAGCTGCCAGAGTGAGGTGTGATTGACAGGGTAATGTACAAAATTGAAAACAACAAATAACAATCAAAACCATTGAATTAAATCTCATACCCCCCCCCCCAACTTCAAACAACAAAACACACAGCAGAAATCGTTAGAGACTGTCAAAATAAGAGTTAAACCTCCCAACGCAATGCCTAGGAGAAAAAACAGATCTTCAATACCTTCTGAAAATCAGGCAGGGTCCAGACCATCTGAATATTAGCAATGCTGTTCCATTTTGTAGGCGTATTGACAGAGAAGAGTCTTCTGGGTTTCACCAGACAGGATTACTTAAATGATGGGATCTGGAGAATACCCAACTTGTCAGATTTTATTGGATGGGCAAAATTAATTGGAGACAGGAGATTCCACAGATCACTACATCCTGTACCGCAAAAGGTTTCATAGGGAAAATATCGGCACCTTGAACTCCATTTGGGAGCCCATTGCAGCTTGCGAAACAATGATGTTGTCAGGCCTGCAACCATGTTCCTTTTGGATCTTTGGCCTGCCACACTTCTATTATTCTACTATGCTGTTTCTATAGTGGAGAATTGGGAGGGGGAATAATACGGAGTAGAATGTCACGTAGCCAAAATAAAATTCCTTTCTAGAAAGTCAAGGTCATCCTTTGTCTTGGCACCTCTGCAGCTGACCGGAACTGGATGGGTAGAACTGCCAGCATGGCAGTGGAAGATTGGACCCTGTGATGGACTTGGGGGTGTGGGGGCAAGATCATGAACTTTAACTTGGGTGGGGAAAACTGAGAAGCTTCAGATTCGCGTTTTCCCAGGTGCGCCAACATGGCTCTCTTAATAAATTGGAACTTTGAGCAATACTTGGCCTTGG
This sequence comes from Thamnophis sirtalis, assembly GCF_051295495.1. Classification (NCBI taxonomy): domain Eukaryota; kingdom Metazoa; phylum Chordata; class Lepidosauria; order Squamata; family Natricidae; genus Thamnophis; species Thamnophis sirtalis. The sequence continues at coordinate 18,699,725 of NW_028261389.1, forward strand.
ACTCTGATTTAATTTTGGATGCTATTTGGAACTCTGACAGATGTTGCTGTTGGCTTTTCAAGGTAGTCCAGGCAAGAAGCACAACCATGAATACTAACTATCTTTATTATAAGTTATATTAACAGATTCTAATAAAGGAGAATATTTGTAGCTCAGAGTTGAAATGAGCGGTCCTTGGTGCTCTCTGAGCTTGGTTGCTTTCTTGCAGATGTTTCTTTACCCAGACTAAGTAACTCTAGCACTGATGATGCTACCTAGTTTGGGTAATGCAACATCTGCAAGAAACCAAGCAAGTACACAGAGCTCCAAGGACAGCTCATGAACAGATTCTTGCAGGACTGAAAGTATTTATCCCCTCCTTTCCTTCCCCATAAAACTAGAGAGATTGTCTTCTGAAACCCCTCATGTCCTTCTATGGACTGAGTCTTCATTTACATGCTGATTTCCTTGGTCTGTAGTTCTTGTCTGTCAAGGTCATTCCCACATGCCACTTCAAGTTATACGGATGTACTCTGGACTAGCTGTAACATCTGAATATTACCCTCTGGAATTATTACCAAGATGTTAGTAATGTGTTGTTATCAGCAGCTGACACTACCAAATTGATGGGTCAAAACTCAGAATTCTCATTGAAGGCACAAAGTTCTAATTAGTCTACTTTGGACTCATTATGAAAAGACCCTGCTCTTTGGAAAAGGCTTTAATGCTGGAAAAGATATAAGAAAACAGGATGATGACTAGCAGTAAGATGGGTGGATTCAGTTACTGTGGCAATGAGTACACCATAGGAAAACCTGAAGCACTACGTTAGAGGCAAATAGTCATGGAGAAAATCTATGTGTCACTAGGATCTGAAAACAACTTACTGTTACTTTCTCTCCCACCCCTCCTTATCATGTTCTTCTCTCTCTCTCTCTCTCTCTCTCTCTCTCTCTCTCTCTCTCTCTCTCTCTCTCTCTCTCTCTCCCTCCCTCCCTCCCTCCCTCCCTCTCTCTCTCTCTCCCCATACATACATACATACATACACACACACATAATCTATGAATGTATCTGAGTATGAATATCTCTCTGAATCTATCTATCTATGAATGTATGAATATGAATAGCTCTCTCTGAATCTATCATCCATCCATCCATCACCTATACATCATCTTCCTTATCTCCTCTCCCTCCCTCCCTCCCTCTCTCTCTTATCTAATATTCTTATGTTACCCTTTAAAAAAAATTCCCCTCTCCCCCTCAAACATAATCTCCTTGTCAAAAATACTTTCTTTCATCTGCTTCATCTCCAAATTCTGCACCTTAGAACTCATGCAAGCTAAAATCCTGCAGTGCATTTCCAGTGATTGATCATCCATTATTTTAGAGACGGCATAAAGACATCCATTTGACAATAAATACATCCCTACATAAATAAAACTATTGAACTTTAACCCTAGGAAAAAGAAAGTCACTTCTGAACCTGTTCTAAATCCCAGATTCAAGCCCTAAAGGAATTTAAGGGGAATGTGTCTCTACTGGGGAAAAAGCAAAGATAAAATGCTTATGATAAATTGAAAACAAGCCAAGTAATCCAAAGCAGTTCAGTTGAGATAGCTGAATTTAAAGTCCCATGTGAGTTTTTATTTTTTCCAGGGCCCTGCTTCCCATATCTGGTGTTTACAGCAATAGATTAGCGCCGATCATATTAGAGAATGTTCACATGTGGTGTTACTTCAATGCTGCTAAATATTAGTCCTAGATCCTACTCATTTTCAGTGCTAAATGCATTTTCACGTCAGAGGGTGTATTAGCAAATATTTACAACATGATAAGAAAATTGAACAGCGGAAGGTTTTGATGGAAAGCAATTCACAGGCTTCCAGTCTTCCTTTCAATTTGGGGGGAAAACCCAGCTTGGGAGCTTGCCAATTTATAGTTATTTGGTAGGGATGCATTTGAGTAATGTTTTAATTATTATTTTGTAATCCAAAATAATGTTTGGATGCAGATACAGGCTGCATTTTAATCCCAGGGAAATGACTAGGAGCAAGGGAACATTTAGCAAGCCTATCTATTTACCCAGGAATCAAAAATGGAAAAGCATATTAGAAACAGAAAATCTGCAGATATCGCCCTTTGGGAGTTGATATTAACTGAATAACACTGCAAAGCAGAGTATTGATAATTATTGGCACAATGGTATCTGCTGGCCACCGAATGATAGGTAATATCTTTTTCTGCCACCAGTTCTAAAGAACACTAAAGCAAATGGAATGATTGAGGTCACTGATTAGATTGTCTGTTGAGGAAAGAGAAGCTGTGGGCTTTAAGAGAACAGTTGCCTCACCTTTCTGTTAATCATTTTTTCTGAAGAAAAGGTGTGAACTCCTGAAATCCTGGGGCTAATCAGGAAACACAGATAGGAAAAGAAAATACAGTACTTCTTTCCTTTTTACAACACAATGAATGCAGCATGCAGCATGAAATGAATTTGGGCTGGTAAAAATGCAAAATATTTGAGGAAGGGGAATTGGGAAGGAAGACTCCTCCTTAAATTGAAGTACAGGTAGATTTTAGCAAGATCTGGTGATCTCAGTTGAATTGTCCCTGTGGCCTAGAAAGACAATTCTAGTGGTCTTAACAACGTAATGCGGCTGTCTCTGTAGAGGTGGTCTATAATTTCAGATAAACATTGTGGTTTACTTAATATCTTTGGAATATTAATTAAGCCCACCACATAAAACTGGCATATAAATGGTTGTTAGGAGACGCAAATGGATAATCAAAAGTATGCATGGAATTTGAACTTCCTGGACAAAGGAGACGAATGGGATAAAATGCAGTGATGACAATGTGATGGTGCTGTGTCTATACAAAGCAAAAAGAAGTAGTTCCTCTTGATTCTTGTAGTTTCACTGTTTATGACACAGTTATGCATCAATTTCAGCAATTTAAAGCCATATGTTTGAGTGAATTCCAACATATACAAAGGCTAAACTCAAAGAGCTACAGCTTTATGATTCTATGTGTAATTTTAGATGCAGCATTAACGTTTAGAAAGGTTAGTTCAAGTCAACTGGCTTCCTCAAAAGCTACTAGAACTGGATTATCTCAATGTACAGGCTGTCAGTAGGAAATCCCTTTACTGTTTAGGTTATCCTGTGTATTTAAGAGTAATTATTTCCTGCATAGCTCCCATTATCTAAAGAGAAAAATAACTCACCAGAGTCAATCCACTACTGCAGGGGTGGAACACCTTCTGTATACCTTTCCAGATGTTACTGAATTAGAGTCTTAATCCATATGAGCAATGGTGGGAAATGCTGAGATTGAATATTCAGCAAAAGGCTGCAGATACGACATTCTTAAACAGGAGACCGCATCCTCAAGCCAACAGAGATATTATTGTGGCCACCATATTGGTTTTTTCATATCTTACCTTTAAAATACTCAGTGTGAGATGAGAATGGTCTATTTTTTTCTTGAAAAAGGGTATAGAATCATGAAGTTGGATGGGGGCCATATAAAATATTAAATCAAATCCCTTGTCAATACAAGAATCCACACAAAAGCATTCCTGAGCAAAGGGGAAATTATGATCTACCTTAGTGGCTGGTTCTATTGTTTAACCGTTCTTAACACAGAAACTTTTTTCAACTGGATTTGGACGTTCTGTAATTTAAATCCAGTACCTCATGTCTTGCACAATGTGAACAGATCTAAACTTTCAGTGTCCCCCTCTTAGTATGTTTTCCCTCAAGGTTATGTTTCTTGATTGTGTGTGTCTTTTTAACCGAGAATCCTGCTCTTTTAACAAACTTTTTACAGTGGGATTGCCTGTCATCTTCTTAGAGGAGATGGAATCAAAATAGAAACAAACTACGGTAGTTCTATTCAATATCTTTATTAGACAGCTGGTATATTATTATTTCCCATTTTCTTGACATTCTGAGCTCAGTCTAAATATTAGCTTTGCTGACTCCATCTTTACAAATCTCCCTTTTGTTCAGTTTTCTCCCTTTAGCTCAAATCTGTAATCAGAAATGGATTTGAACCAAAGGGTGGTGCATGCATGGTATGTTTACCAATGGTTAGTCCAGCTATAGTTACACTAAACAGTAAACTAGACATATAGAGTAGGCTCACACCTTACATCTGGTAGGTCAAACCTAAGTCAAATGTAACTGGTTAATGTATACCACAAAAACACAGCAGAATATGACAACGTAAGGGATAGAAATGGGCGCTCCTCATGTTGAAGTCAATTTTATTGTAAAAAGGAATACTCTTGCTTGTTTTCATTTTTAATATGAAAGAAACCAAGCAAGTTTAGATGGGTTTAGCAGCTCCAGGCCAATCCTTGTTAAGGAGAACAAGGTGTTTTTTCCAACCTTTCTTCTGTCTAATATCAACTATCAGTACATAACTTGCTGGTCTTGCAAATGAGCAGATTTAACTATTTCTCTGCATATGCCATAACTCTCATTTGCATACTTGTGGCATTTAGTCCCAAATTTGTGATTGATTTTCCTAACAATTCATTGTTTCTTGTTCTGAATCAACTGTGAAAATTGTTGCCCTGTTTTCTACATTACAACCTTTCTATTAGTTGAGAACAGCTATAACAACAATCTTTTCCCTCCCAGACTAAACATACTCAGTATCTCTAATTGTTCCTTAAGTATTTTTCCTTATAATTTTGATTGGGTCTTCTGATCACACTCCGGGTCTGTTAATGTCTTTCCTAAAATCTGATGTCCAAAACCAGATGCATTATACTGTACTGTAGATCTCACTAACAGAACAGAGAGGAATATTAACTTCTTTTGATCTTAATATATTTCTGTTAATACATCTTAGATTTGCATTTGCCTTTTTTTTTGCAGTTGAATCACCTACTTGGTCCGTGTAAAGCTTGTTTCATCAAGATGCCCTGATTCTATTTACATGTATTCCTGCCCACTGTAATTAAATAATTCCTATCCAGATATTAAGTTGCAGCATAAAACATTGTAGGAATCTTCATGAAATTTCCTAAGAAGTGAATCTCCCAATAATACTTTCTACCAAAGACACGGGAAATGAGCCATGAAAAACTGGAGGTTCAACTACTAGCTTCCACAGATGATCCATAAGAGGAATAGTCAACAAGAGGAATATCAACATGATGTCTCAATGCCAAATATGAATCTCAGTAATTTATGACAGTGATGAAAAACCCCACAATATTTTAAATTCCATATTGCAGATATTAGAGAGGGGATTGTCATTCTAGGGACAATGTCAACATTATTGGGACTAGCTGGCATTTTTAGGTACATGACCTGGGTGATATATGTGAGATCTGAAACAATCTGAAAGCTCATAGCTAATAAATAAAAGAAATATTAGAACATATTCAAGCTAACTTCATTGATTGTATTTAGAGCCATTCTATTGAGAATAGTAAAGTCTGAATCATGTGCTCAAAATGAAACATTTCCCTTTTTTTTAAAAAAAAAATTAAGAATCAAAAATAGATCTTGGGATTAACTCTGCTGCCATATTTTCATTTTGGGTGCAAAGGCAAGATCCTTCTTTGAAGAAACCTTGATACATGCAAATGTGAAGATAAAACATTTTGTTAAGAGCAGTGACTTCACTCATCTACCCTGAGAAATAAAACATATTTCAAAAGCTTTTTTTAAAAAAAACCCTATATAAAGCCATCTCAAGCTAGGCAATGGATCCTGAAAAGGCAGTTTTATGAAAAGTAGTTTTGCAATAGTTCTTAAACAGCAAAATCAGATTTGGGGCAGTAAAGTGACCCACAACAACACTTATTTTATGGTCTGTTCTGTCTAGATCAGATAAGCTGGATTTTGAGTAATTCCATGTTAGTACCTATGACACTCTCTTTATACCCGGATTTCCCAACCTTGGCAACTTTAAAATGTTGGACTTCAACTCCCAGAATTCCCTGGCCAGCATGCTGGGAAATTCTGGAAATGAAGATCACAGACAATGTTCCCTCTAAGCTGCGCGGGTGCTCGGCCGCGCACGTGGCAACAAAACACTGCGCAGCAGTTTCCAACTGCCACCCAGTGGTTTTTGTGAGACGCCTTCCACGATAATAGGAGAGGAGAGCCAGCCTGGAGACAGCAATCACAAGGCAGAAAGTAGCTGAGAGAAGGGGTGCGGGGGTTGGGAGAAAGCATGGGACGGGCTCCCAGCAGCGGCTGCTCAGATTTGCCATTTGAGAGAGAGAGAGGGAGGGAGGGAGGAGGAGGAGGAGAAGGAGGGGAGTGAGGGAGTGAGGGAGAGGGAGAGCGTGTTATCCCTCCTTCCTTCAGCCCGGCCAGACAAGAAGGACTGCAGAGGGTCTCCTCGAGTTTAGGACAGCGAGTCATTCGATAGTTAGTTAGTTAGTTAGTTAGTTAGTTAGTTAGTTAGTTAGTTAGTTAGTTAGTTAGTTAGTGGGCAGACTTAGCACTTTGTTAAGTTTGTTTCTCTGTGTGTTGTGTATATATACATGTCTCAATGGGTGCAATTGTGCAAGCATTTTTTTCCTCTTTAAAAGAATTTTTGGATTTCTCCTCACCAAACCTTTAAGACCGAAAGAGTTAGAGTTGAAATATAAAGAGATTGTCAATCGCCATACTGTTAGATTGATAGGCAATTATGGACTATCTTGATTATATCCTCCTTAGAAAAGAATATGCTACTGCGTGACCCGACAAATGCGCGCTGACAAAACTGCCGCGACAAAACGGCGCCCACTAAAGCGCGCCAACAAAACTGCGCCGACAAAACCGCGATTAGGGTTTTTAGGTTAGGGTTAGGGTTAGGGTTAGGGTTGTTAATGTTGTTACCATTGTTTTCGCGTTGTTTTCGATGGCGCGCTTTTGTCGGAGTGCTTTAGTGGGCGCGGTTTTGTCGGCACCGTTTTGTTGTGGCGGTTTTGTCGGCACGCATTTGTCGGGCACGCATTTGTGGGTGAACGATGCTACTGTATGGTTGAGAAAAAGATCAAACTTCATTCCATGGAAACCCAACAAAGTTCATAGGGAGGGTTTCTTTCTACGATGGGCTTCTTGGGTCAACGTGAATATCAGTTATCAAAAATGTAGGTAGAAAATTAAGCAGGCAATAGGCAATTACAAAAAGGGAAGCCAACTTTCTGAATCTGTTTCTTTGCACTTAGTGACTTATAAATAGACTAATGTTCTGAAAACCTGACCTAAATTACTATATATTTTAAATAGCTGTAAAGCTATGCTGAAAAAGTTGTTCTCAAGGTATTGTGATAAATTCAATAAAAAGAAGGGAATTCTTGATGAACTTAAGGAGAAATGAGAGTATTGGATAGTAAATGGACAAATAAAATTACCAATCAAAGAGAATATTTGCACCTCAGGGTTGAAATGAGATCTTCTTTCTTACTCTTTCCTCTTCCTCTCTTCTCTCTCTGTCTCTCTCATCCTCTTTCTCTTTGTCTCTCTTCTCTTTCTCTCTCCCTCTTTTCCATTCTTCTGTCACTTTCTCCTTCTCCCTTCTCTCTCCTCTTTGTCTCTTTCTGTCTCTCACCCTCTTTCTCATTGTTTCTCTTCTCTTTCTCTTTCTTTTCCATTCTTCTGTCACTTTCTCTCTCCTTCTCCCTTCTCTCTCCTCTTTGTCTTTTTCTGTCTCTCTCACCCTCTTTCTCTTTGTCTCTCTTCTCTTTCTCTCTCCTTCTTTTCCATTCTTCCTTCACTTTCTCTCTCCTCCCTTCTCTCTCCTCTTTGTCTCTTTCTGTCTCTCTCACCCTCTTTCTCTTTGTCTCTCTTTCTCTCTCCTTTCCCACTCTTCTGTCACTTTCTCTGTCCTTCTCTGTCTCTTTCTGTCTCTCTGCCCTCTTTTTTCTTCCTCTCTCCCACTCTTTTATCACTTTCTCTCTACCGCCCAACCTGTCCCCATACTTATCTTTGATTGATCATGTTTGCAAAAATGTACCTTCTTTCCTAAATAGGCGCGGTTCCCTTACCGGATCCCTCGCTCACTCAAACACACACAGACACACACAGACACACTCACGCACAAAACCATTTTTCTCCATTCCAATGTGGATCCTATAAATCAATTGTTCTGTGAAACATCTGTGAAAAAAATTCAGGTGCTCAGGCATGAAAATGTGCTGCTCAAATACTATACTTTTCCGCACACACTGAAAAAAAATTAGAGGGAACATTGATCACAGATCTTAAAGTTGCTATGGTTGAGAAACACTGCTTTATGCTGTAGACTTCCTCATTTCTTTAACTTTCTAATTAATGAAAGTTCCCCCAGATTTCTTAAATGATTATGAATGTAGATCACTTCCATTTATTTATTTCTAATATTTAAGACTGATACCTAATGAAAGAGAGAAGAACTCAGAAATAATTGAAATACTTAACAAACACTCATCCTTATTTATTTATAACACATTTGTTCCACCAACCTCACAGAGGCTCTTCGCAGTTTACAAATTATTACCTTTGTTACTTTAGAATAGAATAGTCATGTGTTAAAATAACTAGAAGCCAGGATGGGTGGAAACAGATGGAGATAAATATGCAGGCTCCAAATTTAATTTGATTAAATGCATGTAACTAAGTGCAATGAATAATTAAATGTAACCCATGTTTGCCACCAGCTAATCCCTTAAGAAGCTTTGTAGTTATAGAATGAAAACCATTTAAGTTGTGAGTTGGCACTTTCAGTGAAATATTTACACCATTATTCAGAGTAGGGTTAGTTGCTGCTCAGAGTACATCTCTCGTTTCAAATGGTGAATCCATCAATGAGATACAATTCTTTATTTTAATTTGGCATATGCTGAATTGGCTAATACCAGTGGTTTTTTTTAAAACTCACATTATCTTTCATAACCATGATTTATCTGAAACACTAGAAGGATAGGATAGCTCAAAGAATTGAACTTTTAAAATATTAAAGGTATACACAGGTATTCACATCGTTTTTATTGATTTTCCATGGCTATGCTGCAGTGGTGAAATTCATTTTTTTACTACCGGTTCTGTGGGCGTGGCTTGGTGGGCGTGATGTGGCTTGATGGGTGTGGGCAGGGCAAGGGAAGGATACTGCAAAATCTCTATTCCCACCACGCTGCAGGGGAAGGATACTGCAAAATCTCCATTCTCAGTCCATTCTGGGGCCAGCCAAAGGTGGCATTTGCCAGTTCTCCGAACTACTCAAATTTTACGCTACTGGTTCTCCAGAACCTGTCAGAACCTGCTGGATTTCATCCCTTCTCTGCTATCCCTTGGAAATATTTGCCTACTAGCACTGATAACCAGCGTTGTATGGGTATTTATTTATAAGGGAAAAATGTCCAGACCAAATGTAATTTCTAATGTTGGATTTTCCCTCTTACCAGAGGAAGCCCCTTGTGGAGTACTGTGAAGTCATTTGTGTACCAAGTTTAGTTGAAATTGCTCTAGGCATTCCAGAGTTATGCTGGAACACACGTGCGCGCACACAGAGAGAGAGAGAGAGAGAGAGAGGGAGGGAGGGAGGGAGGGAGGGAGGGAGAGAGAGAGAGAGAGAGAGAGAGAGAGAAAGAGAGATAGATAGATAGATAGATAGATAGATAGATAGATAGATAGATAGATAGATAGATAGATAGATAGATTTTGGGCAACAGGCAACTCCTCCTATGAATTCTACTGTTTTTAAATGAATGCTGAATGCTGTGTATTGCTGTAACAAAGTTTTACAGTGACTATTCTCTTGTATATTGTTTCATTCTGCTATTCACTTATATATGCTGATTTTAAGTTTTAGGTACATTTGCTATCCTATTTCAAGCACCCAAATAGCAATCACATGACTGCAGGAATGCTACAACAGTTGTAAGTGTGAAGACTTATAGCAATAGCAGTTAGACTTATATACCGCTTCATAGGGCTTTCAGCCCTCTCTAAGCGGTTTACAGAGTCAGCATATCTCCCCCAACAATCTGGGTCCTCATTTTACCCACCTCGGAAGGATGGAAGGCTGAGTTAACCCTGAGCCGGTGAGATTTGAACCGCCGAACTGCCGAACTAGCAGTCAGCTGAAATGGCCTGCAGTACTGCACTCTACCCACTGCGCCACCTCGGCTCTATCATAAGTCACTTTTTTCAGCACCCTTGCAATGCTTATTAAATGCATATGTTGTAAATTCAGGACCACATGTATGCTAAATCCATATCAGTTAGTAGAACTATGCTAGTGGAAATAAATATGGCAAAAATGAATTATATGACCATGTGGGAAATTCTAGAGAGTTAAAAAGATGACCTTGACTGAAATATTAAAGTTCGGTTACCAAAGCAACAATGGGTTATCTCTTAGATCCACAAATAATGAATATTACTAGGGAGAGAATCAGATTTGAGAGACCAGATTTTGCTCTGAGAAATCAGCCATAATGGGTCAGGAGGTTCTGATTTATATTCCCAGTACATTTGGAGGCATAATTTGGAGGTTACAGTGGACATTACCAGGCAAGACTAATTAACAATTTGGCATCTAAGATTGCCTCAGTATGTGTACCTCAGCACCAGAGGTGGTATTCAGCAGGTTCTGACCAGTTCTGGAAAACTGCTAGTGGAAATTTTGAGTATTTCGGAGAACCGGTAAATACCACCTCTGACTGGCCCCGCCCCATCTATTCTTTGTCTCCAGAGTCTCAGCTGATCAGGAGGAAATGGAAAATTTACAATATTCTTCCCCTGGAGTGGGGTGGGAATGGAGATTTTGCAGTATCCTTCCCCTGCCATGCCAACGCCACGCCTACAAAGCCACCCCCACATAACAAATAGTACAAAAATGTGAATCCCACCACTGTTAAGCACCCCTACCTGCGTGCTCCTTGGAATATATAAAGCTGTTTTTAACGTGTTAAGAACACACTAATATAGTTTTCTTTGTACTGAAGTCACCACATCTTGCATCCCTGCAACTATTACAAAATGTACTTAGGACTGATTGAGGGCTAATTAGGGCTATAACCATTGCAAGTTTTCTTTCTAATTTTTTCCAATCACTCTTTTTTTATTGGGAGCCAAGCAATAAAACTCAATAAACTGGTTTCAGAAGAAAATGAGTCTTAGATCGGAAGCCTGGAAGCCTTTGAGAAAGTAGAATGTAACTTCATGATTGACACCACTTAATTTACAGTCTGGCACAAACTTTATTTGCTCTTCTAAGGAAGTAATGTGTCAGTTCAAGTTTCAAAAAAAATCAGGAGATTGTATATTGCTGAACTTCATACAGTATAAAATCCTATGGAATTTTTTTTTCTAAAAATGTTCTGGGTGAGAGAGTTCACATCAGGGCCAGCTTTCCTGCCGGTTTGCTCGTGCGCATGTGCAGTTCAATTAAAATTATTCTGCACATGTGCAGAACTAAAAAACAAGATGGCGGCGGTGATGGTGATGACCAAGGAACCGGTTCGGGGACATGGCAGGCCTGGGTTGCTGCCGGTTTCTGCGACCCAGGCTACCATACCACTACCGGTTTGGCCGAACAAAGCTGAACTGGTAGGAACACACAACTAGATCACATGATGGCTTTCTCTTCGACTTCTGCTCATCTCACATGTTGGTATTTTTAATTCATTTATTTGATTTTTATCCCACTATTATTGCTTTATAACTTAAGTGAGGAAAAATACTTAATGCCTTATGAGCTGTCGTGGCAGTATTGCAGGCTAACTCGGCCAGAAGTTCAAACCCAACTGTCTCAAGGTTGACTCAGACTTCCATCCTTCTGAGGTCAGTAAAATGAGGACCCAGATTGTTAGGGGAAATATGCTGACTCTAAGCAGGGGCGTCAAACTCAATTTCATTGACGACTGCATTAGGATTGTGTTTGACCTCGTGGGGCTGGGGGCATGGCGAAAGGTGGGCACGGCCAGTATGATGTCACTTGTGTTGAGGGGCACCAATGGTGGCCCAAGCGCTCTTCCAGCAGAAACGGGCTCCCCAGCTCCGTTTTCGGCTGCGACGGTATCCTGCAACCCTCTGCCAGCAAATTAGCTGGTTTCAAGCTACATGGGCAGTTACGTTATACAATCTTTTAGACTTAAGTATTCCAAAAAATAGGAATTAGTGTTATATATTATTCTCCATCAATCATATCATGTGGTCTGGCCAGGAGAAAACTGTCTGAGACTAGATACTTAACATGACAGCTACAACTTGTAAGGAGATGATGGATAAATGATAGAGCGATAGAGATAGAGATATCACGCCATCTGGAACAGTATTAGAACTTCCAGGTTGACTTCTGTATCATCTGTCAATGAAGCTGGAGAAGATAGAAGCTCCATATTCTAGTTAATAATAAGTGGACAGCCTTTTGGGGAGAGATTGGTAGAAGTGACAATTCATAGTGGGTGAGGCCATCTTCTGACTTAATGATTTAGAATTCTCAATGTTGAGCTGATTATAAATCATGAGGTTTCTGCGTTTCCCTTCTTGAGTTGGAGAAAAATTTTCTGCAACTTTGACTGGAGGATCTATGAATGCTGCAAGAGATGAGTTTGGAGGCTTTGTGTCATCTAGGTCCAGGCCTCAAGATGTCCAATCAATAATTAACCAATAGCACTTAGACTTATATACCGTGATTTTACAGCCCTCTCTAAGCGGTTTATAGAGTCAGCCTATTGCCCGCAACAATCTGCGTCCTCATTTTACCCACCTCGGAAGGATGGAAGGCTGAGTCAACCTTAAGCCGGTGAGAATTGAACTGCTGAACTGCAGCTAGCAGTCAGCTGAGGTAGCCTGCAGTACTGCACTCTAACTACTGCGCCACCTCACCTATGGTTTGGGAATTATGAAATTATTACTCTAACACTAACTCTAACACATTACAAAAGAACCAGATTGTAGAAATATATGGCAAATCTTTTTTCAGGTTGTTCTTATAAGAGAGCTGTAAAGATACCTAGGTTGAGGGACATTTAGACATGATGCTCGAAGAGCCATGGCTCCAAAGTAAAATATATCAATATTTTTTTCTCTCAGTCATGTGCATATGTGTGGCACGACAAAACCGCGCTCGACTAAGCCGCGCCCATTAAACCGCATTGCTGACGTCATCAACAGGGCGACAACAGCGAGCACGGAGAAAGAAGGGCGCTTTAAATAGCGCTTTGAAAGCAAGCCAATTCAACTTAAGGTAAGGGTTAGGTTTAGGGTTAGGTTTAGGGTTAGGTTAAGGGTTAGGGTTAGGTTTAGGGTTAGGTTAAGGTTTAGGATTAGGTTTAGGGTTAGGTTAAGGGTTAGGTTTAGGATTAGGTTTAGGGGGGTTAGGTTTAGGTTTAGGGGTTAGTTTTAGGTTTAGCGTTTACAGCGTGCTTCTGTCTCCGTGCTGTTGTCGCCCTGTTGATGACGTCAGCTACGCAGTTTCGTCGAGCGCGCTTTAGTCGAACGCGGTTTTGTGGTGGAACCATGCACATGCACAAAAGCTGAATTCATAACAGTAGTGGGTTCCAGATCCCATTGCAACCGGTATGGTGCAATGGGGCCCAGCGTTTCACACATGCATGCACGCAGCACATGCGCACACATGTGCAATACGCACATGTGTCCTTACCTCCACGACACCTCCGTGAGGCTTCCGTGATGCTCCAGCTGCTCGGTGGAGCATGTGCACTGAGCGCTGAAGAGCTCAAATACAGGTAAGTATTGGAACAGTACCCGGTGCTCCCGGCAGGCACTAATACACCCATACTGGGGCATACCGCCTGCAAGCCACCACTGATTTATAACTTCGATTCTAATGTGATTTGTGTCTCAACGTGATGTTTGTACTGAGCCATTGCCTTGTATCTTGTGCTTTATAAATTAGGGTGGTGAACCACAATCACCCACATTATGGCTTGTGGAATTAAAGTTAAAATAAATAATAAATTAGCAGAAGGTGTGAACTTAGCATACTTTCGTATTTAGTTTTTCTTTCCTCCAAGAACAATTAAGATTTAACTCTTTTTTATTTTGTATTTTTCTTAACAAAGAAAACAGTGACAACTGTAAATTCTGTTCCAAGTATTCTGTTGAAACACAATGCAAAACAGCTGGATCTAGTTTAAACCCAGCCTGAAATTCTTACTGTATGAATTTTATCCAGCCATGTCACTGAAATATCTTACATACAGGTTTATACACAGAAAGGAATAATTTTTTTAACTTTTAATTTTATTTTAATATAAACAATCCATTTTCCATGAAACAGTATATCGTCTGGGTCCAAATATTTTGTGCAAACAATTAAAATTTACAATCATATCAGTTATTTAATCTATTCCTAGCTTAATACTAATTTTTAATACTATAACAATCCTCTTCATGATTTATTTAACTCTATTGTTAACTCTATCTCTACATTTTCTATATTTTACGCAACTACTTTTACTTCTAATTATTATATTTATTCTCTAACCATCGAAAAAATGAAGGAATCATTTTTGATCATCCAATATGGATGAATTGGTCATTACAGTTATATTTCTGAGTACAAACCCCATGAATACACAATGCAGTAAAATGAGCTCATAACACAAAGTGTGATACTGCGTTCCAAGGATAAACAGACACTCAAGTGTTTTTCTAATAAATTCCCAGCTAGGATGAGCACATATGTTGCTATATTCCCAGGCCCTTGGGGATATTTTTATTATTCTAAACCAGGATTTAACTGAATTCATACGAGATTTATCTTTTCCTTATGGCTGAAGGAGACAGTTTAATTTGTCTTTCCTGTCTGGGAAAAAAGCTCATATTTTTGCATTGAAGTATACCTATAAAACATGGTTTTACAAGCATCCAGTCTAATATATTTGGAGAATTTTGGCGTTGATATATCGGTCTGCCTGTGCAGATAATTTGCCTAAGAGATGAGGGATATAAGCAAGACTTGGAAGTGGTCCAGTATTCAAAAAGAGAAATAAGTGGATAAAACAAGTTGAGAATCTACACAGGTTGTTGGCTCGTGTTACGCCGTTCAGAGTGGATGTGCCAACAACAAAATCAAGACAAAGCTTGTTCCCTTAGGCAGTTCAAAAGTCCAGTTTTGAGACACACCCTGTAGCAAAGCTTTTCTATTAAAAATTCTTAATAGAACTGTGTGGTGCATGAACAGGTGTTAGACTGAATTCCCAGCAGCCAGATAACCACTTTGGCTGATGATTTAAGCAAGTGTGAGCTTGATGTTATCTGAAATTTGTCCTCTTCTCAAGCTGCAGTGGAGATTACTACATTCTCCCTTAAATCCCTCTTTACATTGGCGAACAGAAGTAACTGAGCAGTTGTAAACTGTGTGGACAATGGACTGTATGAGGTGATCCAAATTAATCATTAACCAGGTCTTATTCATTCCAGAAACAAGTTTACTTACCAGGTATAAGTTGTGGCTATTCTCTAATATAAGCTTCTTATGGGTAGAAATGTCAAAATTGTTTCTGTGAGCCAGGGTTTTTTCCTACATAACTTCTAGCATTAAATGCAGTTATAAAAACTTTGCATGAACAGGGAACAATATCTGCCAGGATTTGTATAGTCCAATAGTAACTCGGGGTCAACTTAAGAAAGAGTTAAGTCTGAAGATCCTTAATTTTATTTTATAACTGCTATTTTATATCTGTCTGACTCCTGCAGATATCCAGGTTGGAAAACCTGGAGGACTTATTTCATCTACATAAATTATAGCCAGTACAATGTTGAAACTTGTGACTGCTGAAGAATTCAAGTCGAATGAGCATTGTCATACCACCCCAATTTCTATTACTCAGTTCTTCAGAAGCAGATTGATGGCAATCCACAGTGATCTTCAAAATCTGCATGCCTCAGAACAAGGAATAAAGAAGGCGTGCTTGTTACAAATATTAGCCATCTCATTCCATGTAAAAAGCCCCTAAATGTTTAAGATCAGATTTGGTCTCCATAAAAGGGGAACTTATAAATAAATTCCTTTTCCAAGCCTTATTCATTTTGTGTGTATTTGTCATCCAAACATCCATCCAGATGATGAGTTGCAGAATCATTAAGCTTTCCTTTTCTTTTGAAAGAACTGCTTGCACATCTGGAGTCCTGGTGGTATGTGAAATTTCCAGTTTCTGGAAATATGGAACTCGACTGCTTAGAAATGCTATAGAAGTTCAGTATTTATTTATTTTTAAAAAGGCTACTTTTGTTGCCATGTCAAATACACCACCACTGAACCAGGATCAGTTTGGGCCAGCTGCCAATATACAGATCATGCCAGTGAAGATCTGATTTTAAACCATGCAAGGACTGCCATGAAGAAGTGTTCAGATACATACATGCATACGTGGCATTTCAGTAACCCAAGTGAAATCATTTTGCTCCTCTCCCAAGATAAAATCAGCTATAAACAAACCATAAAAAGGTGTGGAAAATGGAAAGGTGAGGTAAGGTATCCAGGCTGAACTAAAAGTTTAACTATATTGGCCAAGTAATAGTTAACCATTGCTTTTTTTCTTCTTCCTCCTCTTCCCCTTCCCCTTCCCCTTCCCCTTCCCCTTCCCCTTCCCCTTCCCCTTCCCCTTCCCCTTCCCCTTCCCCTTCCCCTTCCTCCTCCTCCTCCTCCTCCTCCTCCTCCTCCTCCTCCTCCTCCTCCTCCTCCTCCTCCTCTTCTTCTTCTTCTTCTTCTTCTTCTTCTTCTTCTTCTTCTTCTTCTTCTTCTTCTTCTTCTTCCATATCCGTCATTGAATGCTGGCGATCATGTCGGCAATCCTATTTTTGTCAACAGCCGCACGAGAAAGTGCTGCCGAGCTTTGTCCAAACCAGTTCCTTAGGTTTGGAAGTCTAAGAAACATTGTAATCAATGTTTACTGTGGTCTAATAAGTCTTCTTAGATGCAAATGTTTTCCCTTTTTTACAATGGATTTAAAGATGGTATTTTCTCCTGAAACTCTGAGGCTTATGGTATGTTTGCATCTGTTTAAATCCGTTGGAGTCCAACGATAACAACAATGATGGGTCATGTCTATGGCGATTCTCAATCATCCAGGTGATGGTTGTCCCAAAGGTGCTTTTCCAAAAAGCAACTGGACTTCCTTGGTTTCCCCCCCTTGAAAACGTTTAATTTCTCATCCAAAAAAGCGTCTTCAGTTCTGTAATCTTTAGCTGTAGTTTTTTACAGCTATTGGTTGCATGATGATTATATTGCAGGTGAGATGATAAAATAGCCTTTATTATAATCCTTTGATTTCCTTTGGCTATTCAGCTTGAGTTGAACACAATGGTTGAGTGATGTTAGGATCTACTCTTTGACTTCCCCAGTTTTAATTGGCTGCTACTTGACAATTTGAACATGGTTTACGTGCATAGGGAGCTGCCTTATCCTGGGTTCAACAACTGCCTGCTTTCACATACTGTGTTAACTCATAATTCGTATACCCTTGTTGAATAGCAATAGCACAGACTTATATACTGCTTCACAGTGCTTTACAGCTCTCTCTAAGCAGTTTACAGAGTCAGCATATTAGCCCCAACAATCTCGGTCCTCATTTTACTGACCTCGGAAGAATAAAAGACTGAGTCAACCTTGAGCCTGGTGGGATTCAGTCTGCCAAACTGCTAGCAGCCGATGATCAGCAGAAGTAGCCTGCAGTACTGCACTCTAACCACTGCACCACCACGGCTCTTTCAATAAGCTTGTTTAATACAACAAGCTAAGCCAAAACGTAAGGTAGAGACAACTCAAGTTGGCAGCTCAAATGATGGGGAGGACTTGGCTGAAGTTGTTGGCTTTATGAATATGCCTCAACTGAGATGTTCTTCCTAGCTTCAGCAGAACAAAGGAACCTCACATATTAATACATTTAAATAGTGTTAATGTTTCTTTTTTAAATCTTCCCCCGCACCTGTGAATATAATCATATCAGATTAAAGCTTTGTCTGGCTTAGGTTCAAAAGTGAAAACAGGGCCATGGAAAATAAATCCTCCACAAATGTGGGCAGATTAAAGCCATTGTCATTATTTCCAGGACTGGTAAAACCAGTTGGTTTGTTTCCGTAGGGTATACAGAAATAAAATAACATTCTGGATACAGTTAGTCCTCAACGTACGAGTATAATTGAGCCCAAAATTTCTGTTGCCAAGTGAGACATTTGTTAAGTGAGTTTTGCTCCATTTTATGACTTTTCTTGCCACAGTTGTTAAGTGAATCACCGCAATTGTTAAGTTAGTAACACGATTGTTAAGTGAATCTGGCTTCCCCATTGACTTTGCTCGTCAGGAGGTTGCAAAAGTTGATCACAAGATCCCGGGACACTGAAACCATCATAAATATGAATCAGTTGCCAAGTGCCTGTATTTGGATCACGTGCCCATGGGGATGCTGCAAAGGTAAGTGTGAAAAATGGTCATGTCTATTTTTTCAGTGTCGTCGTAACTTCAAACAGTCACTAAGTGAACTGTTGTAAGTCAAGGACTACCTGTATTGAGATCATGACTTTTCCCTAAGAATCAAACCAGACACTGATTTCTTTGTATTTCTGAATGCTAGACTAAGCCTCATGATCCAGGCTTAGCAAGAGTTATCAGGGTGACCAGGTCAGGACTGCAAAAAAATAATAATCCAGAAATGATGACATCACAGCAAAGAGTTTTCTACGACTCTTTGCTGTCAAGTAGTGGCCATCTTTAGAAGGTCTTGTCTGTTCTTCCGTGTTCCTTGTCTAGGAACACCTCAAACTGAAATAAATCAGCTATCTTTGTTACAAAGGTAGGCATCAATGCTCTCTAGACCAGTGTTTTTCAACCTTTTTGTGCAAAGGCACACTTTTTTCATGAAAAAAATCACGAGGCACACCACCATTAGAAAATGTTAAAAATTTTTAACTCTGTGCCTATATTGACTATATATAAAGTGTTTTTCCCATGGTACACCTTACACTATGTCACGGCACACTAGTGTGCCGCGGCACAGTGGTTGAAACTAGCAGTAATAGCAATAGCAACACTGCTCTAGACATTCTTAACAATTAAAAGACAAACAGCAACTAGAGACCAGCTCTTCCTTTGTAGTCTGTTCAAGATAGTTGACCCACCCCTCCC
Source organism: Thamnophis sirtalis (assembly GCF_051295495.1). NCBI lineage: Eukaryota > Metazoa > Chordata > Lepidosauria > Squamata > Natricidae > Thamnophis > Thamnophis sirtalis. The sequence goes on from NW_028261389.1 coordinate 18,718,799, forward strand.
AAGTATTAAAATAAAATAAGACTAGGTACCAGCAGGGCTACAGTTTTCCCAGTTGCAATGTATGGCTGTGAAAGTTGGACCATAAGAAAGGCTGAGCACCAAAGAATTGAGGCCTTTGAACTATGGTGCTGGATGGAGAAGACTTCTGCGAATCCCTTGAACTGCAAGGCAATCAAATCGGTTGCTCTTTAGAAGGCCAGATCCTGAAGATGAAACTCAAATAGTTTGGCCACCTAATGAGAAGGAAGGACTCACTGGAGAAGAGCCTAATGCTGGGAAAGATTGAGGGCAAAAGAAGAAGGGAACGACAGAGAATGAGGTGGCTAGATGGAGTCACCGAAGCAGTAGGCATGAGCTTAAATGGACTCCAGAGGATGGTAGAGGACAGGAAGGCCTGGAGGAACATTGTCCATGGGCCGGACACGACTTCGCAACTAACAACAACAAAAGCGGCCATCCAGATTTTAAAGCCGGGATGTGATAAAACATAGTAATGACCTCAAGAAATTCAGTGCAGACTTTTCACTCACTTCTACTCAGTGAGAATCCAAGGTGCATCAGTCTTCACAGAAAGACCAGATTCTTGTCACTTCCTCTTCTGGTGCAAGGCTTAATAACGCGTAATATCCATAGACTCTCCTGGAGCCTGAGGCCTACACCAAAGAACTAATATATGCTACTGCTCAACCTACTGATTACTTGCAGCTCCTCAACATTGTTCTCTCTTCGTCCCTTTTGGCAAAGCTCACTGTGACTGTCCTATTTTTGTCAGTTCCTCTCTGTCCCCCACATACTTGTACATTGTTTCAGTTACCCCTCCCCTCTTCCTAGGTTTTGCCAAAGCTGCCCCTGCTCCTTCCTTGCTCTGTTTTTCTCCTGATCCCGCCTGATTCTTTTATAGTGAAGCTTCTGCAGACGCTGTTGTTGACTTGAAAAGCTGCACGTTCAATTTCTGGCATGTGGAAATTCAAGAAAAATGTGTGTGGGGGATTGTATGACTTAAGAGAGTAGTAATTCATGCCTGCTTTTTCCTCAGGAAAACAACCACTTCCTAGGAACCCATTCATTTTCTTCTTGTCCCTATTTATTATTGACCTAGGGCACTGACCCTTCTACAGATAGTCCTCGACTTACGACAGTTACCACGGCACTGAAAAAAGTGACTGATGACCATTGCAGCATCCCATCATCATGTGATTTACCTTCCGATGCTTGACAATTGGTTCCCATTACATTACAAAGTCAACGGGGAAGCCAGTTTAATTTCACAACAGTGTCACTGTTAACAACTGCAGTGATTCACTTAACAAATGAAGCAAGAAAAGTCGTAAAATGGGGCAAAATTCACTTAATGAATTTCTCACCTAGCAACATAAATTTTGGGCTCGATTGTGGTCGTAGGTTGAGGACTACCTGGCCAAGATTGAATTCATTTCTCCATCTATGGATGATCAGTTGGTTTTATAAGTGTGCTGCATTTAATTACTCTGTAACAACTTGTCTGACCTTCTTTTAAAAATCAAATCATTTGTTCTTTTAAGTTAAAGCCACATTTGGAAATAGATTCTATTTCCTGTTACTAAAGAGCTATCAAACTGGTGGCCCACGGGACAGATGCGTCATGTGCTGGCCACGCCTACGCCCGGTTTAGCGAAGGGGGGAAAAGTTGTAATATGTCATGCGACGACACAACTTTGACATTCTTGTGTTACTACATTTCACAAGAAATCTCATTTTGGTCTCATTCAAATGATCCACTGTGCTATAATAATTTCAGATTTATTTATTAGTACTCCACCCTATTTTTCTTCTAAAACGGCAAGGTGGTTTATATGGGGAGGTCCCATTTTATCCCTATAACAAACCTATTGGATTGAGAGAATCACTTTCCCACAGTCATCCGGTGACTTTTTAATATGCGGGAATACTCTTGAAATGAAATCTCCCTAGTCCTAATTCAATATGGCTTTCACTCTCGGTCACATCCTCTTTAAAGCTTCCTACATAATACATACGAATTAGGAAATTGTCAAAACACGATAAACCAAGATGTTTCTGCTTCACCCAAACAAAAAATTACCATGAAGGGCATTCAAACAAATAATTAACCATGTTTTGACATCATGCAATATCTTCACATGTTTCAATGCAGCAGCTATACATTTCTACATGAATAAGGAAAAACACTTTTTTATCTTTCAGTTAGTAAAGTCATAATAGGGTTGCCCAAATCTGCTGAAATGTAACCTGAATGCACATTTAATATGTTCTGACATGAAGATGCAGATAGGAGCTATATGTCTTCATGCTCACATCCCTTGGGAGATTTTGCTAGAGACCCCGACTAGGGAATTCTTCCCCAGAATGTTAACTCAGCAACCAAGTCCCCAGTATGGTGTCCAAGAAACATTAAGGTTTCAAATACCTTCCCTTTAAATCAGTAGTGGGATTCAGGCAGTTCACACTACTTTAACTTTAACTTTTAATAGATTTATATGCCGCCCAATCCCGTAGGACTTACAGAAAAAGTTAATATAGGAGTTAAAATAAAGAACAATTTAAAAAGAAACAATTTTAAAAGAAAGAACGCACCATACACTCAATCTGGGTGGGGCTGGACCTCATTCCTGAAGTCAGCAGCCCCAGGCCTGCCGGAATAGCCAGGTTTTAGTGGCTTTTCGGAAGGCCAAGAGAGTGGGGAGAGTCCGGATCTCTATGGGTAGGTCGTTCCACAGGGTCGGAGCAGCTACAGAGAAGGCCCTCCTCCGAGGAGCGCCAGCCGGCATTGTCCGGTCGACAGCACCCGGAGAAGGCCCAGTCTGTGAGTTCTTATAGGCCGTTGGGAGGTATGTGGCAGGAGGCAGTCTCCCAGCACTAGTTCAAGCGAACCACTTGTTAAATTACACACACACACAGACACAATCAAAGTGGAGTCCTCCGGGATTGGGCGGCCTATAAATCTAATAAATTAAATTAAAGTGGATCCTGGGTGCTGCGCTGCAATGGAAAAATGGGCAATGGAGCATCTGGCATGAGGGAAGGAGAAGGCTACTTTCCCTCTTTCTTCTCCCTGCTCTTCCTCCTTCCCTCATGCTGGCCACTCCTTTGCCCATTTCTCCATTGCAGCCCAGTGCCCAGGATCCACTTTGATTGAGGGGAGGAATTTAACCAGTTAGCCTAGAGTCAGGTTGGGCCACACCTCTCACGACAGCCAACCTGACCCTGGGTGAACTGGTTGTTAAATTATTTGAATCCCACCACTGCTTTTAATGATCCTTTTAGTAGAGAATGAATGAGAAGCAAGTGTCCTGCAAAGCAAACTACTAGCTTCTAACGTAATCTGCATTTCTAACAAGGCCTGAGCATGCCCTGCCCTTCTCAATAACTAGAGTTATTTACTTAATGATTACAGGGTCATAAACCCAACGGCAAAGGGATAGTTATGAACACAGGTTAAGCTTCAAGAAGAACAGAGTTTCTAGTTGCATCTGAAGACCGTGGGGCAAAGCAGGATTTTAGTTTGAGTCAAGCTTTACAATAACAGCTGCAATCCGGCTTTAAATATATTACAGGACCTACATATCCTTGAGATTTCAGGATATGGAACCTGGTTGGGTGGAACAAACAAACACCTGGTTCCATATTGGGTGGAAAACTATCAGCAACCCCAAGGCTGAAAGCTAAAATATGTGGATCCCCCTCTCCATCCTGTCCTATCATCCCAAGCAATAGCAAACCCCTTCTGTAACATTGTCAGGAAAACTGTTCTTCTTCTTCCAGGACATCTTTAGAAAATTGGAATTTGTTCCAACATCAGGCTGTGCTCAGTTGGGACCTTGAATACTGGAAGCTCTAAGTCTCCATCTACAGTAGCTGGCACCTCTCAATCCTAATTTCTAACACCAAACTGCTAAAATGCTTCTGTTTGCAGGAAAGCTCCCCTCTGTTTGTACCCCTATTTTCTGATTTTGGCATTTCCAATGAGTTATGATTGATTTGAGCTGTGGTGGCGCAGTGGTTAGAATGCAGTACTGCAGGCTACTTTTGCTGACTGCCGGCTGTCAGAAATTCAAATCTCACCAGACTCAAGGTTGACTCATCCTTCCATCCTTCCGAGGTGTGTAAAATGAGGACCCAGATTATTGGGGGCAATAGGCTGACTCTGTAAACCGCTTAGAGAGGCCTGTAAAGTCGTATTTAAGTCTAAATTCTATTGATATTTGTACAATTCGTTAAAAATGATTCAGGTCTGAGAAAACTGGGGGTGCTTTAAGTACATACAAATGGCTCAGATATTGCTGGTCTATAAATCATATCACTCTCAATCAGCCCAAATAGAGGGACAATGGGAATTGGGATCAGCATTATCTGGATTCCTGATGATCAATTCAGCTTCCTGAACTACAACATCAGAGGTGGTATTCAGCAGGTTTTGACCAGTTCTGGAGAACCGGTAGCGGAAATTTTGAGTAGTTTAGAGAACTAGTAAATACCACCTCTGACTGGCCCGCCCCAATCTATTCTCTGCCTCCCGAGTCCCAGCTGATTGGGAGGAAATGGGGATTTTGCAGTAACCTTCCCCTGGAGTGGGGAGGGAATGAAGATTTTACAGTATCCTTCCCCTGCCACGCCCACCAAGTCATGCCCACCAAGCCATGCCACGCCCACAAGTCACACCCATAGAACCAGCAGTAAAAAAAATTGAATCCCACCCCTGTGCAATATTCATATTAGCATTAACTTTTTCAAAGAATGTGCTGATGTTGTAGCAAGCTTCCTTTTGCATATGATTCCTTGTATGTGGAGTAAGATTACAAAATTTTATTTTTATGATCGCATGTGGAATCATTCCGTATTTTTAACTACACACCTAAATCTATCATGCGGGACTAATACAAGGATGTGTTTGGAATACCAGGCAGGAATTTAACCCAAACAAACCAAGTTTATTTTCAGAAAAGCTTCCCTGTCGTATATCTTCAATGTTGTATTTGGTTTCTAGGTCCACCTAGATCTGATGCCATGTTATAATTACTGCAGAGACTAAAGTAAAAACATTACACCGAAAAGAATTGGCAGCTGGAATGGGATTTGACACATCCTCTCTGCCTTTCACAAGAGTGTTCAGCATTGCAACAATAAACAGAATTTCGCAGTAACACACCAAGGAGGTCACACCCTCTGGTGAGTCTCTTAACTTCTCCTAGAAAGAATGCATTGTTGAGATGGGTGTGGGAAGGCTAAATAAATATCTCCCGTGCACGTATTCCTAAAAAACCGATTGTAAAGTCATTTGAGTGGAGAGGGACAGATCGTATTTCTCACCAGCCACATGAAACAAGTTGCACTGAGCTGTTAAGGAGAGTGAGTCGCATGTACAGGGTATAAATTCAATTCAAACAACGAACAAGGACATTTTATGACTGTTTGAGTAATATAAATAATTAAACCATTCTTAACATGCTACTTTTCAGTGCTCTTGTCAGGTATTCTGGAGTCTTTCACCTTTGCTTTTACATGCAGTGCAGACCCACAGTATCTTCTCATGCCTATATTGTCTTTTCATGTACCTTAACTTGTAAATGGAGCAGTCTTGCCTGCTGTTTTGGTGAAAGAGAAATTGGACCATACAGTCCATCTCATAAGTATTTAGGATGACTAAGGGAGGACATCACCAGCCTTCAATTGAGTATGTGCAATGCATCCCCTAGGGAGATACACCTGGTGGGACCCAGAAGAAGGGCCTTCTTCGTGGTGGCTCCCTCTCTCTGGAACATCATTTCCCCAGAGATTAGAATGGCCCCCACTCTTATACTCTTCTGGAAGGCGCTGAAGACCTGGTTCGGCCAGCGGGCCTGGGGAACCCAGAGTGGGATGGAGACCGTTAAATGGCTTATGTAACATGTTGTCAGCGGGGAGAGGGGTTATTTTATTGTATTATTTTATTAATTTGTTATATGATTCTCTTTTTTATTAGTTTTATTATTTTTTTATATGAGGTTTTTATATTTTTGTAAGCTGCCTTGAGTCGCCATGTGCAAATAGGCGCCAATATAAATTTTCCTAAATAAATAAATTTCCTAAATAAATGCAATTTCCTTAGTTGATAGTTGTCGGGTAGGAGTTAGCGTGACAAAGTTTATTTATTGTCATATTTTATTTATAGTATTTATTAAATTTCTACACCACCTATCTTACCTCGGTGACATAATGGTGCAAATGATGCTACTTGTGCAATGTGCATTAATTGCATCTTTTGTATGATGACAGCATCACAAATAATCTCTCTCTCTCTCTCTCTCTCTCTCTCTCACACACATACACACATACACGCACGCATGCACACATTCTCTCTCTCTCTCTTTAACACACAAACACACCAGATGCTTATTCCTGATGAATGTTATAGTTAAAAGCATTAGAAACATTTGGTTTCTCTGGTCAAAACTATCATAAAAGAGACCACACTCTAAGATAGCAACTTGGCATTGTTGGAACAAATTTTACACAACAAAATTTGAAAAGTCTCCTGCACTGATAAATTCAGGGTGCAAGTATAGGGAATTTTAAAAAACATCTTCAACAATATTTCAGTTTTTAAAAAAAACAGTAATCATACATGCAGGATTATACTGAAAAAATTACAACCTGGGAAAATATTATTCAAAAGCAGTTTATACAAAAGTCTGCACATTCATAAAATGTCTGCAGATAAGAGGCAGTTTTGCATGAAGCACTCACTCACTCTAATAAGTTTAGCAAAAGGAAAACTAACACAAGACTTCGGCAAGAGTTCCCGCATCCCATCTTCTTTGGTTATTACTTTCCCATAATACAAAATGAAGACATTGATGTGGACAATTGCCCCCAAACTGACCGAGTATAACGTGGTTGTCAGTTTCAGATATTAAAATTATTTGTTAGGCCTCAGCTTGGATTTCATTATGTTTATAGATGAGTCTTGATTTTAAGAACAATAAACACGGCTATAATGGCAGATAATATGGGGATTAGCACTTTATTCCAGACATCATTTGTAAATATAAAACACTCTTTCACTTTTTCTCAGTTCTTGGTACTGAGTGAACGATGCTAACATGTCTGTATTGTTTTTCCACAAAGATCTTTAAGACCCCTCCAGGTTTTCAGTCTCTCAGTAAATTATAGGCTCTTAATGTTCGATTGTTGATGAAATCCAGTTTCTTATATCCAGCCTTTAAAATAAAAATAAAATAAAAGGAAATGGAATATAGTTAACTACAATTTCAGGAACACTGAGGTAAATTCTCCCTGAAAACACAAAGGTAAATTATTAAACATATATTAGGAATGAAATCAGAGGTGGTATTCAGCAGGTTCTGACCAGTTCTGGAGAACCAGTAGTGGAAATTTTGAGTAGTTCAGAACCAGAAAATACCACCTCTAACTGGCCCCGCCCCCATCTATTGTCTGCATCTCGAGTACCAGCTTATCCGGAGGAAATGGGGATTTTGCAGTAACCTTCCCCTGGAGTGGGGTGGGAATGGAGATTTTACAGTATCCTTCCCCTGCCATGGCCACAAGACATAGCAATAGCAGTTAGACTTATATACCGCTTCATAGGGCTTTCAGCCCTCTCTAAGCGGTTTACAGAGTCAGCATATCGCCCCCAACAACAATCCGGGTCCTCATTTTACCCACCTCGGAAGGATGGAAGGCTGAGTCAACCTTGAGCCGGTGAGATTTGAACAGCTGAACTGCAGAACTGCAGTCAGCTGAAGTAGCCTGCAGTGCTGCACTCTAACCACTGCGCCACCTCGGCTCACATGCCCATCAAGCCACGCACACAGAACCGGTAATAACATTTTTTGAATCTCACCACTGAATGAGATGCACATCCTACTGAAGCTACTTTGGGAGCCTAGAAAGAATATCAGTTCATTTTTTCTATTGGATTGGATTGAGGTTGGTTTAATTGATTTAAATTAGTGTGGATCTGAAAGACACTTAAATTAGGTTGGGATTCAGGAGGGTGTAGACCAACTATTCATATCTATGGGCCTCTATTTGTTGGTCATGCTGCCTAGTAATTTGGAGACCTGCAGTCTCAACACTTTTGGGAGTACCAGATGTGAGACAACTAGCCTAGATTGTTATTGTGATCATAAATAAACATATACAAATATGTATTTGTCAGGATTGTGATGAGATAGGGAGGAGTGCATTGTGATCCCTATGAAAACAACCTTCTGTAATATTACATAAAAAAGTAAACACAGAAGTTAATCATGCAATTAAAATTACATTTAATTTGATACCGATTGATGGTGTATATTGTATTTACATACGTGGAAAATTTCTATTAATTTAAATGGGCTTGATGCCATTGACAGAAACAAACTGAATGTTGCAAAATAAAGCAGGAACTTGCAACCTCTGTTGGGCTAATTAGTTGCCACGATTAGTTTTTGATTGGTAGGCTGGAGGCTATGTTCTAAAATTGGTCCGGAGCAAATCAAAATTTCCTTTTCAGTTTCATTCACACTTAATTGAAATTAAACATATTTGATGGAATTACTTTCCTGTTATGTATTCATTAGTTTTGGTCACATTACAAGTGACAATTTGATCATTCCGTTTTTGAGACTGCCCTAAGACTTTTACAGCTAAATGCAGCCCTGGGGATTCAGCTTGTGGTCCTGTGATTTAAAGGTGGGATATCTGAGAAACCTAACATGGAAAAGAATACTTTCTTGCTCATTGGTCAGTCTGAAATCTTTCAACAACTTGGAAGCCTTTGGGGAGCTGTGTTGGTTGTGTTGTCTCTAGGACACTCTCCCATTGTTTGAAAAAAACAAAACTAAAAAGGGTTATGTGGAAAACAGGTGTTACCTGTCCAAAAGAATGCAGAAGCAGAGCAGAAAGTGTTAGTAAAGCTACTTTCTAGTTGAAAAAATGTTTTGCGTATGCTATTCACAAAAGCATTTTCTATGGTGAGTGTAGCACCATGGTAAACCCAACAAAAGTACATGGATTTCTATTTTAATTAACAGTTCCAAATCTCTAATAGGGTTAATTAGGGTTCAATCTTGAAATATTTCGAATAACAAAAATAAGTTAAAGTAGGACATTCCTTTAAAAATAAAGAAAACCGATACCAAGGAGGAAAAACAAAACGTGGCATGGCTCATGTCTTTAGATTGAAAAGGCGTTGGTTGAGCTGGCCAGAATGTGGATTTTTTTAACAGGGACCTCAGAAAAATAACCCAAAGGTTTGTAAAGCCGTTTCAAAAGATTCCCGTCTTGTCTGCCAACTTACCTTTTTGTAAGCACTATGGAGATCAGTGTGAGACCATAAGGAATACAAGAGGATCGAGGCGGCTCTGCCACTTTTGCTGGGAACAACAGTAAAAAAAAAACTTTTAAAGCAGTTCAGCATTGTACCAGCATGGAGTTGAAAAGAACAAAACATTTCACAGAATTTCAACTCAAAAGAAACCTAGTAGGGAAAATGAAAGGTCCAAAGGAAGGGCACAGGAAAAGGACAGGCAGAAGAGACCATAGGCCATAAAAATATGTATTTTCAGATTCCCTTTAAACATGTTTTTTTTTTTAAAGAAACAAGAACAGAAAAAATTCTCTTCTTCATGCAACTTTTTGCTGCAAACTTAAGTATTACAGACATTTATTTTAGGAATGGATACCTACTTGTCACTTTGGCTGATATTAATAACCTTTGAAATGGCATCATTGTTCAAGAGAAGCCGAGCGTTTGAGGAACTGTTTTGAGTCAGGTTGTGCAAAGCATAGCAAGCAGAAGCCGCAATATCGTTGTCCACATTGGACGTTGGGACATAATTTGGCAGCATGGCCATCAATTCTGGCAATAGTACTCTGGCTGGAAAATAACCAAGATGTGCCCTTATTCTAAAGTTTAAATATACCCATCACACGTTCTTCAAAACCTGCTTGTATCTATTTAGTACACTATTCAGTTCTAAGGAAACTTTTCCAATCCCTCCCCCCTTGAAAATTTACTTCATGAAAATGTTGGGATTTATGAGTAGGCATATAGTTGGATAACAGAATTGGCTAATCTGTCATAATCTGAAGGCCTCCAAATTTTGTAGGGCTTCCAAATTCCCAACATTTCAAATGGCTGCAGCTCTTCTGCGATTTGGGCCCTCAACACATTTGGAGATTCACAATTTGGCAAAAACTAGTGGATGCCACCATACCTGTCCGATTCTGATTCCCAAACAACTAAAATAGTGTCTTGTGGCTAGCCATTACATATCAACCTTATCACTTCAAAAAGATTAAACTGGATGCAATTCACTCTCAGCCTTGATAGCTTATTGAAGAAATAGTTGGAATCTTCCGCTGAAGGTAATCATAATATATCAAATTTATGCCCTCTTTTGCTTTTAGAACAGAATAGGATAACAGAATTGAAAGGGACCTTGAAGGTCTTCTAGTCCAATCTTCTGCTTAGGCAAGAAACGCTACACCACTTCAGACAAATGGATATCCAACATCTTCTTACAAATGTCCAGTGTTGGAGCATTCACAACTTCTGGAGGAAAGTTGTTCCATTGATTAATTGTTCTAAGTGTCAAGAAATTTCTCCTTAGTTCTAAGTTGCTTCTCTCCTTGATTAGTTTCCACCCATTGCTTCTTGTTCTACCCTCAGGTGTTTTGGAGAGTAGCTTGACTCCCTCTTCTTTGTGGCAGCCCCTGAGATATTGGAACACTGCTATCATGTCTCCCCTAGTCCTTCTTTTCATTGAACTAGATATACCCAGGTCTAGTTCAACATCATTAGCATGCTATCATGCAATTTAAACCCATGCAAATAGTCTTCATTAGGAGTGTGTATTTACCTATTTCATTGTGCAGCAAGGTGTTACGAGACAAGTTCCTGAGTAAGGAGACTGCTGTTTTCCTGACGCTTACGTTGCTCACATGTAGCATGCTTATAATATTTGGGAGTCCATTGGCCTTCTTGACAATGATATGAGCCACCCCAAATGGCATCTGTCAGGAAACACATACAGCTTTTAGAATTCGCCACTCCATATCATAGAATCTTGTGTACCATGCATAATTCTCTTCCAGAAAGTGGATTGTTATTATTGTCAGTCCCCAAACAAAGGCATGTCAAGTATTAAGAAAACATCCCCACCTCCAAAGAAGAGCAGAATTCTGTGGCAGGCGATACTGATGGTTTCCTTAGAAAGGAAGGGTGGCTAGGAGAACAGATCTAGAAAAGGCTGAGCGCCAAAGAATTGAGGCCTTTGAACTATGGCACTGGAGAAGACTCCTGCGAGTCCCTTGAACTGCAAGGCGATCAAACCGGTCAGTCCTAGAGGAGATCGACCCTGAAAATGAAACTCAAATACTTTGGCCACCTAATGAGAAGGAAGGACTCCCTGGAGAAGAGCCTAATGCTGGGAAAGATTGAGGGCAAAAGAAGAAGGGGAAGACAGAGAAAGAGGTGGCTGGATGGAGTAACTGAAGCACTAGACATGAGTTTAAATGGACTCCAGAGGATGGTAGAGGACGGGAAGGCCTGGAGGAACTTTGTTCATGGGGTCATGATGGACATGACTTCGCAACTAACAACAACAACCAGCAGAGAAATTTGTAAATGTTCACTTAGTTTTATCCAGGCCTTTATTGTTGACCAGGTTAATGTTATACTGGTTTAATTATTCTGTTCTATTCCCTATGGCAGTGTTTCTCAACCTTGGCAACTTGAAGATGTCTGGACTTCAACTTCCAGAATTCCCCAGCCAGCGAATGCTGGCTGGGGAATTCTGGGAGTTGAAGTCCAGACATCTTCAAGTTGCCAAGGTTGAGAAACACTGCCCTATGGATCCATTATAAGTCCCCACCCCCACCCCCTCTATGTGCTGCTCCGAACGTATCCAAGAGAAACAACAGTAAAATAACAGTATTAATACCAGCCACATCCATTTCCTTTTCAGATACTTACTGGTCCACTGCCAGCAGTGAGGTTCTGCAGAGCGCCCAGAGATGCTTCTTGAGTGAAGTTTCTAGTGCTTTCTGCTATTAGGGACAAATATATCCTGATCAGGGTGGAATGCCAGAGCTTTTCAATGCCTCTGGGGTTACTCTTTTCTTCCGGCAGAGGCGTATCTTGTTGCTTTTAAAAAGGCAAACAGATTAATATTTCAGAAACGAAGTGAGAAAGAATCAAAGTCTCTTTGGAGTAGAACTAGTCTGACTCCTTAATGATAGCTAGTAAAATATAGAGACCAACGGCCCTAAATTTCAATGAATGTCTATCTGTAAATCATTGTGTGGGTTTAATAGTGCAAAAACCCTCTGTAGCAATAGCAATAGCACTTAGACTTACACCATATTGCCAAATGTATTCGCTCACCCATTCAAATAATCAGAATCAGGTGTTCCAATCACTTCCATGGCCACAGGTATATAAACTCAAGTACCTAGGCATGCAGACTGTTTTTACAAACATTTGTGAAAGAGTGGGTTGCTCTCAGGAGCTCAATGAATTCCAGCATGGAACTGTGATAGGATGCCACCTGTGCAACAAATCCAGTCGTGAAATTCCCTTGCTCCTAAATATCCTAAATATTCCATAACTGTCAGCTGTATTATAAGAATGTGGAAGTGTTTGGGAACGACAGCAACTCAGCCATGAAGTGGTAGGCTACATAAACTCGTCCAACATCAGTGTGTGACCTCACAAATGCGCTTCTGGAAGAATGGTCAAAAATTCCCATAAACACACTCCTGAACCTTGTGGACAGCCTTCCCAGAAAAGTTGAAGCTGTTATGGCTGCAAAGGGTGGACCGATGTCATATTGAACCCTAAGGATTAGGACTGGGATGTCACTTACAGTAAGTTCATATGTGAGTAAAGATAGGTGAGCAAATACTTTTGACAATATAGCATATATATTGCTTTGCAGTATTTTACAGCCCTCTCTAAGTGGTTCACAGGATCACATATTGCCCCCAACAATGTGGGTCTTCTTTTACCCACCTTGGAAGGATGGAAGTCAATCTTGAGCCTGGTGAGATTTGAACTGCCAAACTGCAGGCAGCTGGCAATCAGCAGAAGTAGCCTGCGGTACTGCACTCTAACCACTTGACCACCATGCCTCATAATAGGCTGTAACCCCTATTTGAGCAGCCATATAAAGACTGATCATTAAGAACAACCAGCGAAACGAGATTATTGATGCATCTTCTGATTACTCATGATTACTGGGGATGACCCTCTTTTTAAAAAAGAGAGTATTTAAAGAGGAAAGAAATTCACATCTAATGGCTATATTTTTCTAGAAGTTAGAAATCCATCTTTAGGTTGTTGTTTTTAACCATTTAGTTGTGTCCGACTCTTGGTGACTTTATAGCCAAGTGCTATTCTGTCATGCACAGCTTCTTTCAATTGTTTTATGTTCAACTTTGCATCAGATATGATGTTATCAAGCCAGTAGGTTCTTTGCTTGCTCCTTCTTCTCTATCCACTAACCATTCCTAGTATCATTGTCTTCTCCAATGAATTCATATGAATAACATGGCCCAAGTAAATTAGATATAGTCTTATGATTTCAGCTTTCAGTGATGTATCTGGTTTTATATGATTTAACCCCTCTCTTTTAGTTACTCTGGCTCCATCTTCATAATTTAATTAATTGTTAGATCCACAGAACATCTGGGGCAAGGAGACATCTGAAAAACTAGATTAACAAATTTGTCTTTGAAGTCTTACAAACTTGGTGCACTTAACTTTAGGCCACTTTAGACCAACTTTATACCACCGGCCTGATGAATGGTTTTATAAGATTAGCAAGTTTTCTATAGCATTCTGGTTTAGTCCTAATAAAGATATTTCATCCTGGAGAAGGTCTGTCTTTGTTGCTGCTAAGAGTTAATGACAATATGATGGTACATAACACATGCATGAATGCATCCATCTGTCCATCAGAATAATCCCCATCTGTACTTTTCAGATTTTCTTCCCTTACTATCAAGGACTACTTATCTTTATTTTATGAATATTGCTTCATATGTAAGGGATCTTTTTCACCCAATATGTCTTACATATTACATATATATTCTATATTAGTAAACCTTCAAAGTAGTATCCATCATCTCTATTAAGATTAAAATTCCCAGAATTCCCAATAAGATCCTTCTAGGGATATTTCATTATGGGTAAGTATGAGTTTCAGACAAAAGTTTCTCAGAGATGTTGGGCAGTCTATCACAAAACTGTTGTTCCCTCCTTACATCTCTGTTACCTGCTTTGCTTTCCTGCTCCTTGTTCCAAAACATCCAATGTTGTTCCTGGATGGATCATCCCTTTTTGGCACATAGAGTTTCTCAGTATAATGATTAGGGAGTTCATCCTCTAACTGGTAAGAAAGATTATGTAGAACGCACACACAATTCTCTGTAGCCTGGAAAAATGAACAAATACATTACTCTGACTGTGTAAATAATGGGGGGGGGGATCTGGAATGTACTGTAGATTCAAGCATTCAGATAACCATTGGCCTTATTTTATAGCTCTTAGTAATTGTGAAAAGCAACAGTACTGCAAATTTTCAAATCAGCTCTAATTCCTTATCAGGTAAACAGCAGAGATCTTGAATGAATGAATGAATGAATGAATGAATAAATGGAGTTGTGTGTTTAGATGCACTTAGAGCAACTAGTAAAAGATGAGAAATGTTAATTCATTTCATACTTGAATAATCTTCCAGACAATTAGGATTGAATTTAAAGTATTAAATTTTACTCGTTTAAACCTTAAGTTAAGTTAAATCTATTAATAGCAGTTAGACTTATATACCGCTTCATAGGGCTTTCAGCCCTCTCTAAGCGGTTTACAGAGTCAGCATATCGCCCCCAACAACAATCTGGGTCCTCATTTTACCCACCTCGGAAGGATGGAAGGCTGAGTCAACCCTGAGCCGGTGAGATTTGAACAGCTGAACTGCAGAACTGCAGTCAGCTGAAGTAGCCTGCAGTGCTGCATTTAACCACTCCGCCACCTCGGCTCTTAATTACAGTTTCTACTGTTTTGGAACTGGAGGATGGATGCCTTATACTTGATCAACTCTTCCAAACTTTTTAAGTCAGAGAGAAAAAGCGAAGACAACATTGGTGTGCACAAACCCAGCCAAAAGTCTAGGTTTAATAAGATTCTCCATACTTCTTCTATTTTGCACCATCCAGACATTACAACTCTTCCCACCATTACCAACCACTATGGCTGAGAACATGAGAACAGCATCTGGAGGATGCAAAGTTGTAGATCTCTGGTAGTATTTTAGCCTATGTGGTGTTTGTGCCTTGTAGTGGTGCTTTTGGGTAATCTCAAGCAAGTTATTTTCAGCAGAATATATTAACATGGAACTAAGAATTTTATAGCTGGAGATGTATTTATTATTCATATATTTCAGCAGTTGCCTGATTCCAAATGACTCTGGGCAGTTTACCCTTTAAAAGCAAGAAACAATAAAAATTAAGAAACAGTTCATGGATGCCCAGAGGAGAAAATCAGAGTAAGTACAGTGATTCAGCAATCACCCTATCTCAAAGCTTGAGAAAACAGCTAGATTTTCAAGGACTTTTAAAACATTGGAATGTCCCCAAAACTCACAGCATAAAGTCGTTAGGTGATTTATAAGAGGGGATGAATATCAACACAGTTTGGAGACAGTGCTAGAGAGAAATGCTCTCTATCTTAATCCCAGAGATTTCACTGGTTTGGAAAAGTTACCTTATCATCTGGTTTACGATCTGCAGTTGTTCCTTGTATATAATATACCAGCGAATCAATCAACCCATCACATTCCCTCATTTTCTTTCTCCCTTCAGGGCCAGCAGAGCTCATGTTTCTGTAAATAAGGTAATAAAATTGATCACAAGAATATTACACATCAGTTTCTTAGCTCTGATTTTTGTGAAGGATTTTATAACAGAAGATTCCACTTTTGTGTCTAGGGCAGTGGTGGATTGTTGCTGGTAGGGGTGTACTGGTAGTGGCTGGGAGCAGCTGAGAGCGTACCGATACGGTGGCTCGTTTGGCCCACCCTCTATAGCTGTTTTTATGGGAAAGGGCAAAATACGCACGCACAGACAGCGTGCAGCCCCTGCGTGAGCTCCAGCAAGCATCTGGTTGTCGCAGGGATGGTGGATTACGCATGCGTGTGCAGCGCACATCAGGCACGTGCACAGCGCACGTCCGGCGTGTGCATGAACAGACCACAAGCAGTGTACCAGTAACGACGATAAAAGCAACCCACCACTGGTCTACGGCTTCAGCTTAGAAACATTGTATCCAGGTTTGGCTTTATTGTTCATCCTTATTTAATGTCAGGCTCAGAATCTGTTTCTTTCATACAAGATAGATTACAGATAGTCCTCACTTAATGATAATCTGTTCAGCGAATACTCCATGTTATGATGGTGCAGAACAAATGCTACTTATTGAAAGTCCTCAAATATCAATAGCACCTAGACTTATATACTGCTCCATAGTGCTTTACATAATTGTAAATTATGCTCTTTGAGCAATTTACAAATGTCAGATACTTCCCCAACTATCTGGGTCCTTATTTTACTGATGTTGGAAGGATGGAAGGCTGAGTCAACCTTGAGCCAGTCAGGATCGAACTCCTGACTGTGACAGAGTTGGGCTTCAATACTGCATTCTAACCACTGTGCCACCCAGCTCAAAGTTACAGCTATTGCAACTCCCCTTATGGTCAAGCGATGAAAATTTGGGTGCTGGGCAACCTTCCATACTTATGATTGCAAGGTGCATTTCACCCCTCTCTTGCCTATCTCCCTCTTATCTCTCTCTTTTGGCTCTCCTGTGCTCTAATAACACTGCCTACCACTGCTGGTCCTAGGAGTATCTTCCGTCTCCCATACCACTGAGGCACTTCCAGCCAAAGCAGATGGTAGCTACTGGTGAAGTCTCTGTGAAGCTGGGCGATGCCACCATGAAGGCACTATAGAGACCTCACCAAGGGCCAACATCTGTTTTAGCCAGATGTGCCTCGTTGTCAGCAGGAGGAAGAAGGTAGTGAAGGTCAACCAGGGATGGAGATGCAGTAGGGGTGGATTGCAGGGTGGCCAACAGAAGAGAGATAAGGGCAAGATAGGTGGGTGGAAATGTTGAAGCAGAGATGAGCACATTAGGGTAGTAGAAGCAGGAGGTCCTTATCTAATGACTGTAACCAGGACTACCGTAACTGCCATTGCTATGTGATGAATTCACATAATGTTTCATGTAATGACTATTTCATTTAGTGATTAGCATTACGGACCCAACTAACCAAGGATTACCTTAATCTCTATGATGTGCCTACATTCTAGACTGAATATATATAAAGCCCCCACCACCATATTAACCCCCATGACATTCCTTCAACAAGCATGAAGACATGGTTTTGCCAGAAGCCAGAGACCCCTGGACAACCAAGCGGTTGGTCCGATTGTGGTCGTCAGGGGTATCATTATGCTTCATCAACCATGAAAGATAGGGAAGGACTTTTGACTATACGGGTAGTCCTCACTTAGTGACTTCTTGTTCAGCAACCATTCGAAGTTACAACAGTGCTCAACAAGAAGACTTATGGCCAATCCTTGAAGTTGTGGCAGTCGCAGTGTCCCCACATTCACAGGATCATGACTGGGGCACTTGGCAACGGGCACACAGTTGCAATGGTCACAGCTTCTCACAGTCACATCATTACCACTTGTGATCTTCACTGCCAGCTTCCAATAAGTCAAGTCAATAAGGAAATCAGCCACCACCTGATGTTGTGCTTAATTACTGCACATGAACCTGAACTGTCATTGTACACTGAAGATCGCATTTAATTTCATTGTACAAGGTGCAATGACAATAAAGTAAACTAAACTAATAAGAATATGGCTCAGTTTTTTAAAAAATATTTTGAAGAGGGTTATATATAAATTATATATAACTTTTCTTAAAATATGTTACAAAGCACCATATAAATTATACCAAATTTATATTTGCAGAAAACAAACATTTGGCTTGGGATGCCATTATAAAATACACTTAAAATTAGTAACATAGATTTGGAATATGACTGAAAGGTGATTTTTTTGAAAGGCATCTGAACTGGTTTTTTTTCCCTTGAGGAAGAAAATGTTCTGCACAACTGATGAAGCTTCTTAGATGAGAAGCAACATGTCTTCTTTTCCCTCGAGAAAAATCAGTCCAGCTGCCTTTTGAAAAAGCACCTTTGAAACAACTATGATCTGGATTACTGAAAATGTCCATAGACATCTAAAACGTGAATGTTGTTTTTCTTCCATTTGCATGGTTGGTATGAAAAAGAATAACAACAAAAAAGAATGTCAGCATTACCAAGCAGATTAAGCTATCAACATTCTTTCAATTGTTCTGAATGCCTCCTTGGGAGGGAAGGATTTTGGTATAAAACTCATACACTACTAAAATATTTTCTTCTGAAAGTCCCCATCGATTGATGCAGTCGCTCAAACTCCAAATCAAGATCTATTACTTTAATTCTTTACTCATATTTAACATGAAGCTTCATCCTTTAAGAACAATGTGGAGTGCATTTAATTCAGAAGTGTGTTCAGTAGAGATTTATAACCAGTAAGGGGACAGATTTCTGCTGGACCATTTGGCTTAATTTACAGAAAACAAGATTCTATGATTAAAAAAAACATTTTATTTATTTTTCATCTCTTGTAATTAAACTGTAATTCTATATATGTTGAACAGGCAGTAAACCAGTGGGGCTTTACCCTCTGAATAGACAAGTTTAAGATTGCACAGCCCGACATTTGCTTCTCAACAGAAAATCATTCATTGTACATTCTGGCAATTATCTTAAGCAGTGAATAAAAAACATTTGCTCATTAGTTCCAATTTATGTAACAAGGAAACCACTTTGATAGTCACAGGGGAAAGCAAATTTAATGCTTTTCTTGCATAGTGGCAACACCAACTACAAAATGACAGATGTGTGCACCCTTACCAGGCAGCCCAAATTTATACAGAATTAGATATACCCAAGTTAATTGACTTAGATGCCTTTAAAACCCATCTGTTAAATATATTGTAGAACCGATAGTAACGTCTGAAACCGTTGCAATGTTCTGCATAGAGACTATGATTATTCTAAAACAGATTTCTGTTAGACAGCTCAAATAAGAGCCGCTGTTTCTACACTGTATAACTGAAGATCAATAAAAGCATTTTCAGAAATTTGACCCACTTATATAACAGTGAGCAGGTTGGAGATCATACTATTTGTGAAATGTGTGCACTTTGCTTGTTCTTCTTAAAATTTGTTTTTGTATAGAGTTTCCTCTGTATTTCTTTTTTTAAAATGTCAATAAAATTACATTACTATTAAATCACTTTGATGTTCTCTTCCTTCTGCATCCCTTTTCTCTTTTGAATTGATTTGACAGTGAGTCTGAAGGCAGGGAGGGGCTCTTCCTCTGACTGTCCACATTCTCTTATAAATGCCCTCTATGATTAGTTTTTCATTTCTCCCTCCAAAATCCAGAGGTCAGTCTCTCTGGCTATCCAGAGCAAGATGAAACATGTGTGCAGGGACAGCAGAATAGAGTAGAGTTGAGTCAAATCGAGTCAAGTAGAGTAGAGTAGAATCGAATAACAGAATTGGAAGTCTTCAAGCATGAGTTGAGTCAAGTGGAGTGGAGTGGAGTGGGGTGGAATGGAATGGAATAGTCCAACCCACTGCTCAGGCAGGAAACCCTACCCCACCACAGACAAATCTTCTTAAAAACTTCCAGTGTTGTAGCATTCACAACTCTGGAGGCAAGCTGTTCCACTGATTAATTGTTCTAACTGCCAGGAAATTTCTCCTTAGTTCTACATTGCTTCCCTCCTTGATTCGTTTCCATCCACTGCTTCTTGTCCTTCCCTCAGGTACTTTGGAGAAGTTAAGCATCATTTACTGCTGCTCAATCCTTCCCTTTCAAGCGTTCCCATTGACTCCGCAAATGAGAGGAACATGCATTAAATAAAGTTTTTTTTCTTTTACAAGAAGCTTCAAAATGTTTGTTGCACAGTGTGCTTGTTATTCGGGATTCCAGCCATTCTACTGTACTTCATTCCTCTTTGCTGAGATTACACAGGCAGTTCCATGCTGCAACCGCTCAACGGATCCCTCAACAGTTACTTACAACCTGGTTTTTGAAGTTCTGATGTTGGCCTTCCCCATGTGACCACATTTTGAGCACTCAGGAAACAGCCTGCAATGTCCCGTGATCACATGACCATAATTTATGACATTTCCCCCCCCCCAGAAATTGGTTGCTTACTTTCAGTTCCTGGGGGGGAGGAAGCTTTATAGTGACAATAGATCTGCTTAACAACTATGGTGTTTGCTCAATAACCACAGTATGTGTTTTATAGCTGCCGTTAAAAAATAGGTTGTACAATCCAGTCATGCTATGATCTACTTTGTGACCATCATGCCTTCAATCATAAATGGGCAGGCTCAGTTATAGTCTTAAATTGAGGACTACCTGTATTTCCTTCCCCACACTCCATTTCTCATTCATTTGCTGCTCAGAACAGTTTTTCCTAAACTATTTTTCAGGGGAGGGGGCTGGGCATATTTTTTGATTCTTCAAATGGTGGGAGTTACCCAAAATTTCCAAAGATTTTTTTTCTTTGCAACTGGGACTGTCCTGTTGCACAATCAAAGCAGGACTCTGTCCTTGAAGAGTGAAGAGAGTGAGAGATATCATCAAAATCCTATCCTTCTGTGTGAAAACACACTCCCAATTTAAATATAAGAGAAGCAAAACAAAACAAGCAAGAAGTAAACATTCAAGCAGCAGCAGGTTAACGTCTTACAAGAAAGATACACTCAAAACCCTACAGGATAAACCACCTTTTTCCTCATATATTGAAAAAACAGGCACGATAATCCCAGAAAGTCTTGCTAATCGATTACTTTTTGAAGTACGAAGGATCGCCTTTTAGTTGGGATTATTTGGAGGCAGGGGAGAATGTGTACCAGGCCCTCAATAAAAACGGCTTCTGGTTTTGTTGGGTTTCTCCTGCCTGCTGCAAAGCTGTTTCCTCTTGCTCAGTTAGCTCCCAGCTCATTATTGATGTGGAAAAAAAAATGATTATGCGTTTTCACAAAGCTATGGCTACACTTGAAAGGGCACATTCACCCTTTTGTCAGTTTGCAAACACTGTTGACAGTGGCATGTTCGCAACAGCTTTTCTTGTGCATATAGAAATAGTTGTGTGGCGAGAGCTAAATAAAACAAAAGAGATAAGGGTGGAATTCTGAAATCCATTGCTTGGATTGGAGCACCCTGAGTGCATTTCAAAACTAACCCCACAGCCGCAGCTCTAGCAAAAAGGAAATTATCTGATGTTGGATAAACAAAATGGGATTGTTGCTTTGTGGTCTTAGCAGCAGCCATGGAAGACTGTCAAGAAGGGGTGCAAAGCCAAGTCAAAAATGTCCTTTTTCATGGATTTTAAGACATTAAAAATGTGTCTGTCCCACCCCCCCCATGCTTTATTCCTTGAATGGATGCCTGAAGTGAGGGCTGCATACCGCTCTATATATTACCTTTTAATTTTATCTCACCTAAAATGCAAAGTTTTTTTTTAAAAAAAAGATCGGAATGACGTATTTCATAAACAGAATGGTAAACTATAATTCTGAATATGGTCTGATCTGAAAAAAAAATCACTTGATTGAGATGGATAGGTATAAAAAATAGAAAGAAAGAAAGAGAAAGGAAGGAAAGAAAGAGAAAGAAAGAACAAAAGAAAAAAGGAAGGAAGAAAAGAAAGGGAGGAAGAAGGAAGGAGAGAAAAGAAAGAAAAAAGGAAGGAAGTTTTAGTAGGTAGAAGTTTCTTACTGATTTCCCCTGCACCTGGAAGCTAAGATGGGATGGCATTCTTAGCACAGGTAATTCGTGACTTACAACCATTTTTTAGTGATCACTCAAAGTTGCAGATGATACAACAGTGATTGGTCTCATTCGAGACAATGATGAATCCGCATACAGACAGGAGGTTGAACAACTAGCCTCGTGGTGCGAATGGAATAGTCTGGAACTCAACACACTCAAAACCGTGGAAATGGTGGTAGACCTTAGGAGAAACCCTTCCATACTACCACCTCTTACAATACTACACATTACACTATCAACAGTAGAGACCTTCAAATTTCTAGGTTCTATCATATCTCAAGACCTAAAATGGACATCTAACATCAAAAATGTCATCAAAAAAGCACAACAAAGAATGTTCTTTCTGTGCCAACTCAGGAAGCTCAAACTGCTGAAGGAGCTGCTGATACAGTTCTACAGAGGAATTATTGAGTCTGTCATCTGCACCTCTACAACTGTCTGGTTTGGTTCTGCAACCCAACAAGACAGACACAGACTTCAGAGGATAATTAGAACTGCAGAAAAAAACAATTATTGCCAATCTGCCTTCCACTGATGACCTGTATACTGCATGAGGGCTGTGAAAACTTGCAGCCTGGACATAAATTGTTTCAATTCCTACCCTCAAAACAATGCTATAGAGCACTGCACATCAGAATAACTAGACACAAGAACAGTTTTTTCCTGAACTTTGCTAAACAAATAATTCCCTCAACACTGTCAAACCATTCACTAAGGCTGCATTACTATTACTATTAGTCTTTTCATCGTTCCTATCACCCATCTCCTCCCACTTATGACTGCATGACTGTAACTTTGTTGCTTGTATCCTTGTGATTTATATTGATAATGATTGTTTCCTGATTGCTTATTTGTACCCTATGACTATCATTACGTGTTGTACCTTGTGATTCTTGACGAATGTATCTTGTCTTTTTATGTACAATGAGAGCATCTGCACCAAAGATAAATTCCTTGGGTGTCCAATCACACTTGGCCAATAAAGAATCCTATCCTATCCTATCCTACTCTACTTTGCCAAATGGTTGAGTCCCTGAAGAATATGGATATAGGGGATAGAAAAACAGTGCTTAATCTCTTGTACTAATTCTCACAAAATACCATTACGTTGACTCCACCCATTGCAGATTATTTTTCAATATTCTTGATTTGTCAAATACAAGAATTCTCAACTGGTTTGAGCCAGTAGGCACAGTTTGAATTTTGAAAACAGACCCAAGAATTCTCTCAAAAGGGCCTTTGCTTCTGTTCTGAGTTGTGCTCCCCCCCCCGACATCTGTTTTCCCTCCTCTTCCTTTGTACATGATTAAGTCTCTTTCTATTAAGCTTCTTTAATTAAGCCTCTGGCTTCTGCTCCCATTTTTCTTTCTTTTAGTAAAATAAAAGAAAAGCGATCTGATAGCACTGGGTGCCTTGATTAAAAAACAAAACCATAACCAAACACATCAATAGTAAGTAGTACTTCATGTAGAAAAGGTTACACTGATTTTCCCAAGGGTGCTTTTTCTCAGAGCTGAAGAAGCTTCTCAAATGAGAAGCGAAACGACTTCAAAGAAAAACCAGAAAGTCCAGTTGTCTCTTGAAAAAACATCTCTGGGACAACGGCTGACCTGGATGACTGAGAATTCGCCATAGATATTCCGTTTACCACGGAATGCTAGAATTAAAAAATAACTGCACAGGTAAAGTAACATAGTACAATCATTTTACTTTGCAGACTTATAATTTGCCACGATTTAATAACCTGTAGTAGTAAGCCTTTATCTCTGAGAGTAAAATACAGAACTAGAGCTTATGCATTGTCTTCCAACGCCTGGCCAGACTGAAATTGACTGAACCAGAGTTGCTGTTGCAACAGAAAGGTTTGGTTCTATTTTCTTCACTCACAGTAACAAGAGACAAATTATGAATGTGGAAATACTCAAGAACAGTATGAAGAAAGATACAAAACCCTGGCTTAAAAAGATGCCTTAGTCTAATACTAATTCATCGCTCTACACCAGGGGTGTCAAACTCGGTTTCATTGATGACCGCATCAGGGTTGTGTTTGACCTCAGGGTGGGTATGGCCTGGGTGGGCATGGCCAGCTTGATATCACTCGTGTCAGGGGCACCTGGGGTGGCCCAAGTGCTCTGCCAGAAAAAACAGGCACCTGAGCTCCATTTTTGGCTGTGACGGCCTCTTGCAACTTTCTGCCAGAGAAAACGGAGCTCGGAAGGGCCGCCTGTGGCCCTCTCGACCTTTTTTTCACTGACAGAGGCACTGTGGGCTGGTCCATCACTGTTGCCACGGATCTAAAAAATCCAGCCTCCGGGCCTTTGAATTTGACACCCCTGCTCTACACAATGTTAGTCACCCAAAGACAGATGGTTTGTAGAAACTCAGATTTTTTGAGCAAGTCAACTTTAATGGGAATGCATCATTTATGAATAATACCCTATTGCAGGGGTGTCAAACTCAATTTCACCGAGGGCTGCATCAGCATTGGGTTTGAGCTCGGGAAGCGGGGTGGGGATGGCCAGCTATATGTCACTTGTGTCCGGGGTGTCTATGGTACAGTGGTGGTTTCAAAAATTTTTGGAACCTCTTCTGTAGGTGTGGCCTGCTTTCCAGGTCCACTGGTGGAACCTCTTCTAACCGGTTCGGTAGATTCAACAAACTGGTTCTACCAAATAGGTGCGAACTGATAGGAACCCACCTCTGCCATGGTAGCTCGAGAGCTCTGCCAGTGAAAATGGGCTGTTTCCAGGGTGACCTTACTGGTCAGATCTAAGCACCCCATGGGCTGGATCTGGCCTCTGGGCCTTGAATTTGACACCCTGCCCTATTGGTTAATGTCTATGATGTCATTGCTATCTCTTTCACTATTTCCATAAGTTGTTGCTTTTTTTAAAAAGTGAAGGATGCCTGAGCATTGCACTAGAATGCTTAATTTACTAATATGTATATCTACCATAAGGTTAGAATGTTTGACTTATTTCTAAGATGAAGAATCAGTGATGAATGTTTGCAAAATCTTACAATTGTGACCCAACTGAGCAGCTGAAAGATGGCATGTGATTTCCAATATGTCCTGGTACCAGGAGAATTGTTGGGTTGCAGAACCACGAGGCAACTTCTGCACCTCAGACAAAGAACAGCATTTGTATCCAGCTGCTTGTTTGATAGCTGTAGTTGAGAACACAACAGCCAACAAAGAACAAAAAGAAAAAGAAACCAATTCTTGTAAATGGATGAATTCATGTTACATGCAAAATCAGAGCCTTTAGTGTTCACAACACAATAGGAAGTCCTGTCCACTGGGTGGTAATAAACACAAATGTCAGACAAAGATTCATCATCAAGGATGTAGTTGGTGTTGAAATATTTCAGGGAGATGTGTTTTATTATTACTCTCAAAGGTGGAACTAATGGAAGATTAATATTCTGTAGTCTCAGCAGCCTAATTAGGCTACAACTAGCAGTCTAATGATTGCTGGTTCATGTTATTATTGCTTGAAATAATGTAGAAGATTGTAAATTGTATGTTGACTAATGGGATGAATTAAGTGATGAAGGAAGTTAATGTCTGGAGACCAAGGGTTGCACTTAAATTTGAACGGTATGTCAGATACTACATTTATAAAGGCAGTAGGCAATTAAATTACTTTTCACTTTTATGTGTTTAATTATTTTGAGCTTCCATCCTATTATTAGTGGATACCAATGTTTTTTATCCTATAATTTGTTACAGTGCTTCAAGTTTTGGGGATGCTGTGACCTAGGACAGGGGTCTCTGCAACACCCAAAGAGCCATTTGGACCCATTTCCAACAGAAAAGAAAAAACAGGGAGCCACAAAACCTGGTTGGGCGTGGCCAATTCAATGTCACTCCCACCCAGTCACATGACACCCCTCAGTCACACCTACCCAGGTTTTGTGGCTCCCAGTGTCTTCTGTGAGAAATGGGTCCCTCTCCCTTTCTTTCCCTCCATCCCTCTTTCTTTCTTTCTTTCTTTCTTTCTTTCTTTCTTTCTTTCTTTCTTTCTTTCTTTTCCTTCCTTCCTTCTTTCCTTCCTTCCCTCCTTCCATCCGTCCGTTGTCCTAGGACATCATACCTGGGCTGAAAAAATCTTAGATGGAAGCAAAGCATTCGAGTTTTCTGAATCTCACTTACTGTTGTGGTTGTATGGATTTTTGCTGCCCAGACATGAAAATCCTATTACATGCAGCTCTGGCAACTTGGAGTGTGCATCAGAGAAATAAGGTAAGTGACAACTGGGGTAATCACAAGTAAACAAAAGAGGGATAGAAATAAAGCCCATTTTTTGGTACAGAAGGCTTTCCAAGAATCAGACCTGTAATCTCCCCATAAAAGGTTCTAAAAGCAGAGGTAGAACATTTGTTCTAGACAGCCACAGTAATCAGAATGACCACTCCTGAGTTGAAGAGTAGTGTCAGGCCTGGAAGCCATCTTTCGCTTGGGCCTTCAGGCCTGCCACATTTATTGCTGTGGGAAAATGGGAGGGGGGAATTATATGGAGTGGGGTAGAGATAGTCAAAATAACATTTCTTTCTCAGAGAGTCAAGGACCTTATAACTGCATCTTATGACTGGAGGCATCTCCAGTTGGGTCAGGGTCTGATTGGATGATGTGATGAACATGTGGGTGCTGGGCAGGGACTTTAACTTTCACTTGGGTGGGGAAAACCTGGAAACTTTCAGATTTGGGTTTTTCCAGATGTGCCAATATGACATCTCTAATAAAATGGAACTTTGAGGAAACTCAAGCTTGGAGCCTTCTTTCATTGTGGGTGTTACTTGGAACCCTGACAAGTAGTCTGGTCAAGATATTTTAGACTTTCTATCTCATCAACTGCCCACTTGAGGGAACTGAAAATCCCCATAACCAGACTGTCCAGAAAGGGCAGAAGGTGGAGGTGGAACAATGCAAAGGAGGACGATCTTCTGTGTGAAAGAAATAATCTCATTTTATGTTCCGTCCCCCCCCACCCCCCAATTACTATTTCAATATCCCACTCTAAGTTATTTTCCCACATCTGATAAAAAGGCCTGAAACCCACCTGAAGCAATGCTGAGAGTCTTTTACTGCTATGGAATGGACATTTAGATGAATAAGATAAACTCCTAAATGGCAATTAAAAACTAGCTGCAAAGAACAAACTCAATAAAGACTTTGTCAAGAGATGGCAAATAGATATTACTTTCTTTACAGACAAGAGAGTAAATAAGATCTACCTAAATGGACGAAGGGTCCACGGAAAGCGAAAAATGAAATATTTTACTCCTTAATCACTGAATAGTCACTATCTCTTTTCAATATATGTAATAACTAGCTGGATACCCGGGTTTTGCGATGAAACTATGTGATCGGGCAATACGGGAGAAATTGGTTCACTCTGGTTCAATCTGTTGGCCCAGTGGTGATCGGTGATTGAAACACATAAGGGAATATCACTCCTATCACCTTGAGTCCAGAAGTAGTTCCGTAGGTGGAAGGCATAGACATTTTGGTGAGGTACCGACATTTAGTACGGTAAGGAGCCCCAGGCTGCTCCTGAGTGAAGGAGTGCAACATCTGCTAGTTTAAACTGAGGTAACAGAATGTGAGGCAACTGGCAGTTGGAACACAGTTCTTTTCAGGTGGAGAAGGGAAGTAGAATGTCTAACTCCTTAGCATCAGTGTGTGTTAACATAAGGCAACTGGCAGTTATCACAGTGTTCTTTTCAGGTGGGGAGGGGGAGTAGAACTCCTTAGCATCAGAGCATGTTAATTATTGTATGAGAAATACTAATGATATGATGGCCATTTCAAAAAACCCTTTCTTAGTGAGCACTTAAAAGCCAAGAAGAACATACAGTATGTCCCAAATTTCAAGTTTGTAGACTGTACAGTTCTGAAGATTTCATGATGAGTGAGTGATATTTGGCTTTTATATAAAGACTAGATTCAAAACCCTCATTCTGACTTTTACTTAGAAGCCAAGATATGTGCCTAGGAATTATGAAGATTAAATCCAGAAAATTGAGGAAACCTATAGTAAGGATTGGAAAACCAATGTAAAGAGTTGCTTGGATAAAATATGCCTATATACTGTATCTTGATCTCAGGATTAAGAATTGCTAATTTATATAAATACAGAAATTTATATTTTAATTTATATTTTATATATAAATTTATATTTACATTTATATTTTATTCATACATTTATATTTAAAGTCATACATGACTGACAGGAAAAACTTTACATTTAATTTATATTAAATCTAATATAAATTAAAAAGTATATCATTCCGAAACTTTATTTCTGCTGCAGACAGAACAATGTTAATATGGTAGCAGTCCATAGAAGTGGTTCTTAACCTTTTCTTCACCATGGACCCCCTTTAAATATCTTTTGTGGCCCATGAATCATGGCCGCAGATTCCCAAGACTTAACTCATTATTTAAATCATAACATTTGTTCGAGCCTTTGTGGAGCCCCTGTAATGACATAGTGGCCTCTAAGGGGTCCATGGACCACAGGTTGAGAACCACTGATCTATAGAAATGATAACAACTTATAGCAAGGATATCAAACTCAAGGTCCGGGGGCTGGATTTGGCCCATGGGGTACTTAGGTTTGGCCCACGGGACCCCCTGGAAACAGTGGAGGATTGGCCCTCTGTGCCTTTGCCAGTGAAAACAGGCTCCCGAGCTTTGTTTTCGGCTCCCACCGCCCCCTGCAACCCTCTGCCAGCAAAAACGGAGCTCGGGAGGGCCATGCACTCAGGAGGGCCACACTGGCAGAGCGCTTGGGCCACCATAGGTGCCCCCAACACAAATGATGTCGAGCTGGTCACACCTATCCTGGCTACGCCCAACTTGGCCCCTGGAGGTTACACAACCCTGATGTGGCCCTCAATGAAATCGAGTTTGACACCCCTGGTCTACAGAAACCTGCACTAGCTACATCAGAAATTCAATTGTTAAGAATGAAGTTTCAGCTATAGATAACAGGAAGAAAATATGGTGACAATCTGCTCTCAGGAGAGCTCTCAAGATAAAAAGGAGAAGCTTGTTGCCGAAACAAGTGAGTGAAATTGGCTTTATTATTTAAGGAGATCATCTAAAGCTTAGGCACAATGAATGGCATATGCTTATATCTATCTATGCTAGCTTCCATGGAGCTCATCTACAATCTCAAACAAAAGGTCACCCTTTAGCAGTGATAACCTTTTAACTACAGGGGCTAAACCTGGGACCTCTGACATGCAAACAAAGTACTTACAAAACAAGGCTAACTTTAGGCTGAAGCAACCTGAAGAAAATACTTCTATCAGGAAATTCCAAAGAAAGTTTTCATGATTCTTTTGTTTGCTTATTATCCCTTTAGGCAATGAAAAAGGGGAGCCGAGGAAGTGTAGAGAGTTGGCCTTGCCTTAAGCAGATCAAGGCAACTGCCTCAGGTAAAGAGGTTAGGTCAATTGAAAGGTCTTGCCCTGTATCTCCATAGCTTTCTAGTTGTGCTCCAATGCTGTGAAGAAAGTTCTCCTTGTATCAGCACTGAAAAGTTTCAACTGCAGATCTACTGAGTTTTTCTGTGTGATATCTCTCTCTCTCCCTTCCTCTGTCCCCCCTCTCTCTTTCCCTCTCTCTCTGTCCCCCCCTTCCCTCCATCCCCCCCACCTCCGTATACACAACCATTCCCATGTTGGGAGGATTCATCCACCACACCACCATACTTAACACAGTGTTGGCAATCCCCCCTCTTTTTTAAAAAAAAAATCAGCCATAGGTCATTGTGGCAAACAGGACATATTAAAGTGACAGATGGAAATCACAGGAACTACATTAATTAAATTTAAATCTGATTTCAATTACATTAGCTTTTGCCACAACACCATTCATCCATCAAAGGTGAAGTTCATTAATCACTCCCCGAATATATCATACTTCTACATCAACTCCACTTCTAAGATTTTGCTGCGTTTGGGGGACGATACATTCCCACCTTCTCAACCTTGTCAACTTTTAAGATGTGTGGAATTCAGCTCCCAGAATTCTCCAGCCAGCATGAAATCCATGTATCTTAGGATACATGGACAAGACTGAGAAGCAATGCTCCAACCAACATTTCATTCTGTTACCATGTCCTTTGAGGTGATACTAGTTTCTCTTCTTTCCACTGGTACATTTCATAGAAGAATAGTGACACCTTATTTGTTATAGCTGACCTGAGGTTTGGAGCAATGTCAAGACTTAATTTAAAGAGTGAAAGAGATTTTGTATGGGTCTTCCTCCCACTGTATAAAATCAATCAATAATTTGGGAACTATTTATTTATTAAATTTCTATCCCACTTGTATTACTTTATGAATAACTCAAGGTGGCAAATATACCTAACACTCCTTCCTCCTTCTATTTCCTCCACCAGAACAAAACTGTGAGATGGGTTGGTCTGAGAGGGAGTGACCAGCCCAAAGTCACCCAGCTGGCTTTCATTCCTAAAGTGGGACTAGAACTCAAAGCCTCCTGATTTCTAGCCTTGTGCCTTAACCACTAGACCAAATTAGTGAAGCATGGTATTATTTAGCATATTGTGTCAAATTCAGCTGTGGTTTATTCAATTCATTCTATCTATCATCTATCTATCTATCTATCTATCTATCTATCTATCTATCTATCTATCTCTATCTATCTATCTATCTATCTATCTATCTATCTATCTATCTATCTATCTATCTATCTATCATCTATCTATCATCTATCTATCTAAATGTGTGTGTGTGTGTGTGTGTGTGTGTGTGTGTGTGTGTGTTCCAGCATAACTCTGGAACGCCTTAAGCAATTTCAACCAAACTTGGTACCCAGATGACTTACTCTCTGGAAAAAAATACCGTGGGGGTAAGATACCCCTATCACCCCTTGGTGTGTGTGTTCTGTTAAGATACAACTATTGTGCCATAAAATGGCTTCTACTGTCCAGCGCAATGGAGTTGCCTTGGTAACGGCTTCACAATACTCTACAAGGGGGCTCCCTCTGTTAAGGGGGAAAATCCAACGTTAGTAATTACTCTTGGTCCAGACATTTTCTCCCTATAAATAAATACCCAGGCAACACTGGGTTATCAGCTAGTGTAGAGTGTATAAAAATCTTAGCATCTTCTCTTACCGTATTCTATAAAAAAATTTTTTTATGATTTTATTGTTATTCTTCGCAGTGAGATAAGTCTTTGGTTACCCTTGTCTGCTTTCCCCAAAGCATCACAAAAGTCAATAATATCTCTCAGTTCTAATACTCCTGCAAATGCTATGACTCTACTAAAAGTATCAGACGCATATTATGTATAAATAACGAAATCCAAAACTTTCTTTCTATATTACAGGCTGCAGGCTGCATTCCTTGAAGTACCCAAGCCATCAGCATTGTAAGCATCACAAAAGGAGAAAACAAATTAGGCTGTGTAAGCTGGCAGATGTACAAGCATTTAGGCAAATTATTTTCCCAACTGCCCTGTTAGTGGCCTCTCTTAACAATAACTTGCTCTTCTTCTCTACCCAGAAGAAAAAACAAAATCCTGCAAGGAAAGAAGTTACCTGTGAAGACAACAACATCACACAAATTGGCGTATGGAATAATCCAACGAACAAGCAGTGTTGTACGTTTACCTTATTACTCTAAGCACTGTTTTTGATTTTGAAGTTATATAAACAGAACCTTGTAATGCCGCAACAAAGTTTTGCTAGTTAAAATAACAAGAACATGAGCAGTGCTCCACTGGGATGGGCCCCTGGCTCATCTAGCCAAGCAGTCTGCTCTCACAGGGGCCAACCGACTGCACGAGGAAGCCCACTAATCTCCCAGCAGATGGCCTTCAGACAAAGTCACTGGGCCGTCAAGGCTAACAGCTGTTGATCTTCAATCACAGGCTTTTTAGCCCCACCTTCCCCTGCTATCTCTTAAACAGACAAAAAGAAGCAGGAAGTAAAAACCACAACAAACTACAGAATAACAGAGTTGGAAGAGACCTCAGAGGTCTTCCAATCCAACTCCCTGCTCAAGAAGGAAACTCTATACCTGTGATGGTTTTTTATGGGTTACAGTTGCAGGTGTGACCACATACTACAAAGCAATTCAGTAAATCAAGACCTCTTGTAGATCTAAAACACAGATCAAAAACTTTTCATGAACCAAACTTCACTGCATACTTTCACACAAGTGTGTGGGTACCCTCTAAGATTTTAAAATTTTTCAAAATCTGACATCCCAGATCTTTGCCTTGTGGAAAAGAAATCAAATTCTCACAACAGTCACTCGCGCCCTTGTGACCTCCAGACTGGACTACTGCAACGTGCTCTACATGGGGCAGCCCTTGAAGAGTATTTGGCGACTTCAGCTTGTCCAGAATGCAGCCGCGCGAGCGATTGTGGGTGCACCTCGGTTCACCCACGTAACACCTATCCTCCGCAAGCTGCACTGGCTGCCTATTGGTCTCCGGATTCCATCTGCCGGCCAGTGTCGACTGGAGACTACCCAGAGGAGCCTTCTCTGTGGCTGCTCCGACCCTCTGGAATGAACTCCCCGTGGAGATTCGTACCCTCACCACCCTCCAGGCCTTCCGCATAGCCCTCAAAACCTGGCTGTTCCGACAGGCCTGGGGCTAAAGATTCGCTGCCCCTAGTTCGAATGGTAGACTGTTGTGCTTTTAATTATGTATTGTTTTGTGTTGTTATTAAACTGTCTGTATCCCCCCTTCCCTTTTTGAGCTGTGAGCCGCCCTGAGTCCCCTTAGGGAAAAGGGCGGCATACAAATGAAATAAAACTCAAACTCAAAACTCAAATTTAATTCTGGAGACCGTTGATGCTATCTATGCGTTTTGCAGGTGTAATGATCCCAATCCCTGATATTAAGATTTTCAGTTTTGCTATGCTTTGTATGCTATGCTTTTGATCTGCTGTGAATTTTCTAATGGCGCAATAGGAAAAAAAAGTACCAGAAACAACTGAAAAAATTGTAACGGTACCTTTCGGACTGTAGGAAACAAAATCTTTGATGAATGATCTTTGGAATCTGATATGGCTATGCTTTAAACACCCAGGAATATATGACGTATTTCTCTGTTCTTGCAAAGCTCAGTTGTGTCAAAGCTACTATTTAATTCTATCAGGCCCCAAGAACAAAGAACAGGTGAAATTAGGTCTGAGTACTAATGATTGTTTTTCTTGTATTATTGTTTTATGGATAGGATTTTGCCAGATTAAAAAAACTATTTGCACAACTACAGATATATGCTAGGGAGGATCTGCTTTAACCCTCTTCCTCTTGATCAAACATTCCAAACTCTGCATTATCTTTGCCCTCTGGAATGTAGCCCCTCCTTGCTGGGAATCCAGACTACATTCCCACAACATATTCCCAGAAGTTAGGTGGTTGTAACTAGTTTACCATCATAAACAAAGTTCTCTTACTTTATCTAAGTTCATCAAAACTAATTTTCCTTGGGCTTCCGCTGTGAGTCATGGCTGATGGAAGATGTCTTCCATGAATGAGTGGATAGATAGAACAAAAGATCAGGGAGTAACTCTCCTTCAAAGCTCTCTGGAGAAGGAGAGAATGGGAGATGGAAGATTGCCCACAAGTGCTCTGACTGTCAGCTTCTTTCAAGGAGACTGTAAAACAGCAGCCTCCCATGAGTCTGAGTATCAGGAACTGAGGGATATATATTTTTGTTTTCAGTGGACTCATAGACTTCAATAAGAACACTAAGCCAGCCTCACTCACTTTCTAATCACATTTGGAAATGTTCAATTTAACCATTTTACGGATAGTAGAATAATTGGATCTAGGTTGCACCTCCTCCCCACACCCCCGGTCTGTGGAAAAATTGTCTTCCATGAAAGCAGTCCTTGGTTCCATTGGTCTAAAGGATCTGTTGAGATGCCCGTCTTTTCAAGAGCTGGGTAGTCCATGGAATGTATGATAACCTTTCTTAATGACAGCTGCTATACTCAGGGGCAGAGGGGGGGGGACTCTTACTTCAGAATACATTCAGCCTTTCTTAAATTTTGCAAACAGGTAAAATATATTATTCTAACATGATTTTGGTCCTAACTGACTCAGTGTCTTTCATAAGAATGTTTATGATTTAATTTGCTAATTTTGTTGTTCACTGCCCAGAGTCCACTAGAAGACACTAGGGCAGTGATAGCTAACCTTTTTGTCACCACGTGCCAAAAATGCATGTGTGTGTGACAGTGCGTATGCGTGCCTGTCCCCATAATGCACTGTGTGCGTGACATCCTTCCCCCGCATCTGCCCCTCTGCGCATGCCCGCCGCACCCCCCCCCCGTGTCCTGTTTTTGGCCTAGCAGGCCTCCCTGCAGCCTCCTGGAACCAAAAATGGGGGGGGCAGGCCTCTCCACGTACATGCGGAAACCCCCCACCCCCGCATGCATGCACGTCTCCTGCATGTGCCCTCACATGCATGCATAGCAGAGTCGAAAATCAGCTGGCTGGCGGGAGGCATGCGTGCCCACAGAGAGGGCTGTGTGTGCCACCTGTGCATGAGTGCCATAGGTTCGTTATCACAGCACTAGGAAGTCTTCAACTATTGAAAAACCAAGAACTACATGTGAAATCACTTCTGACTAGTTCCCCTATTGCTGTACACCTACAGACAGTATCTTGCCAAACTAAAGCAATGATCTACAATAATTATAGTATGTGAATTTCTAGGGAGTGTCTGACCTTGCTCTCTTTCTGTCCATCGGACATTCCAACCTCTAGCGTCTTTTTATCTTCTTGGAAAGAGCCCCAACTCCAGACTACATTCCACCACAGCCTTGCAACTGGATTACAAGCCACACACAGTAAACAACTCACCTCAGGCATCCTGTAGCATTGTAGAAGATATCAGGGTCAGGGATGATACTCGATTTTGGATAATCTCTATCTGGCCATCCAGTATAAGGAATAAGGATGGTTTCTGTCAATGGCTGCAGGGCTTCCCGGATCAATACATTTTTCAGCTGGTCATTGGAGGAGAGATTCCATAACAAACCTGCAAAGGCCATTAAAGGAACAGGATGATAAAGTGGCTCTTCAGAGGGTTTTGTCTGATAGATAATGAATGGATTAATTGAATTCACTGAATTCTGGATCAGAGACTTATTTCATTCCAGTGTTTCATGTTTCCTTAATCATAAAGTGCAAAAATATATCTATATATATAAAAGCCAAATACAATTCACTCATCATGAAATCTCAAGAATTGTAAAGCCTACAAACTTGAAATAGGCATGTGTGTTCCTCTTGGCTTCTAAGTGCTCGCTAAGAAAGGATTTTTTGAAATGACCATCAGATCATTAGTATTTTTTATACAGTAATTAACACACGCTGATGCTAAGGAGTTCTACTCTCCTTCCCCACCTGAAAAGAATTCTGTTTCAACTGCCAGTTGCCTCACATTCCGTTACCTCAGTTCAAACTCGCAGACGTTTCAGTCAGGAGTGGTCTGGGGCTCCTTACAGTACTAAATTTCGGTACATCACCAAAATTTCTACACCTTCCATCTATGGAACTGCTTCCAGACTAAAGCTGGCGATATTCCCTTATGTGTTTCAATCACCGACCACCACTGAGCCAACAGATTGTAAACTGAATTTCTCCTGCATAGCCTGATCACATAGTTTTGTCATGAAACACAGGTATCCAGCTAGTTAGGTATATAAAGAATTCCCCTGGCACATATTTTGCCAATATTTGGATGGTAAATCTAAAGTTAATATATATAGTTTTCTCCATCAAATCTTCATCACAAAACTTCTACTTTTCATCTTTTCACGCTGGAAGTCTACTTTGCCTACACAAACTTCATAGTACAACCAATTCTTTTGGGGGGGGCGAGCCGAGGTGGCGCAGTGGAGAGCCGAGGTGGCGCAGTGGTTAAATGCAGCACTGCAGGCTACTTCAGCTGACTGCAGTTCTGCAGTTCGGCTGTTCAAATCTCACCGGCTCAGGGTTGACTCAGCCTTCCATCCTTCCGAGGTGGGTGAAATGAGGACCCAGACTGTGGGGGCGATATGCTGACTCTGTAAACCGCTTAGAGAGGGCTGAAAGCCCTATGAAGCGGTATATAAGTCTAACTGCTATTGCTATATTGCTATTTTAAATTGTGAGCTCTCTGGCTCATTGTTACAGCAGAGATAGACAATCTTCCAGCTGTTCCTGAACTAAAACTTCTATCTTCTCCCACCATTGGCCATGCTGTTTGGGGCTACTAAGAGTTGTAGTTCACTAACCTCTGGAGTGTTAAAGTTTCTTTCCTTAGAACAGAGAATTCCCATTTTATTTATTTCACTGAGACCTAAACAGAATCAGTGCTATTACTAAAGGCATTGTCATAACTGGGCTTCTATTTCTGAAGAAGTTCAAATAATAGAGTGGGTTGTTTTTTTTTTCCTTAGTAAAACTTCTGGGCTAGTTTTACTTGCACAGGAGTCCAGCCAGATTAGCCAATTCCTAACATTTTGCCAAAATTTAGCCCAGGTTAGAAGCAGAAGGCAGGATGGAGTCATTAGTGTAACTCTCAGATCTAGGGCTGTATGCAGATAGGAGTAGGGTCAGATCTTTGCAGCTGTAAGGTAAGTCCTCATCTCATGATGCCCTATGTCCATGGTGGTGAAGCAATGGCACACCTACCAGAGATGGCACGCATAGCCCTCTCTGCTGGCATGTGTGCCATCGCTCCAGATCAGATCTTGGTGGCATTTCTTTAGTGAGCTTCTATTTCCCTGAAAACAACGAAACAGAAGCTCACCAAAGAAAAAGATCTTACCTCTTGACGTGCTGCCACTGATGGGATGCCCCGCCTCCCACTGGCCAACTGGGTCTTTGGGTCTCTGTTGCGCATGTGCACATTCATGTATGTCCATGCATGCGCGTGCACCTGTCAGTTTGGGCATGTGCGCATGTGCAGTTTGGGCACTTTGTGTCTAAAAGTTTCGCCATCACTGTCCTATGTTCTACAGGAATGAATGGTGGTTATTAATTTAAGGAGGGGGGGAATAAATTACAACACAGAGGAGAAAAAACTGCTGTAGCAGAGGATTTTTGTCTATTTTTGTCAGCTTCTCAACAGGAATTCTTTCACTAGGAACAGTGTCTCCCCAACAGGGAGCCTTTATAAGTTGTAGAACCTAATGGGCTTGTAGATATGAGGAACTCCCTTCTGGACTTCTTCCTGAAATAACAGCTCTTTGGCAATGTTTGCAATAATTAATCTACCAATTATAACCCTGAACTTTTGCTAGCACTGTGATAAAAGTAAGCTTACTTTTGGGGCTATGAAGAATTTATTAACAATGTGGTCATCTTTGTTCTTCCTGTTTAAAAGGTACTTAACCCCCCCCCCCCCCAGTCTGGTGATTTAATAATTCAGATTAAAAGTGTGCCCAGGGACGGGAAGTCTGGATCTAATTTGGAATTTGATGAATCTGTAAAAGTTGACGGTAAGAGTTTAAAAGGATCATTTCCCCCATTTTTTTTTTAAAAAAAAGAGGTTTTGTAAGTATCATCTGACAGTGCATCACATGCACGCTGGATCTGTTTTACAAAGAGAACAATTGTTCAGCTCACTGCTCCGAATCCCAGAACACATCTTTTAAATCTTAGTTCAGTGCAGATGGCATTTAAATCTCCACACAATACTTTTCATTCTTGGTTCCTGAATAATCATCCTTTTGAAAACTGCCAATATAGTAGCTTTATTGTTATGTTAAGGAACATGGTGGCTCAGTCGCGAAGACGCTGAGCTTGTCGATCAGAAAGGTTGGCAGTTCGGTGGTTTGAATCTCCAGTGCTGCGTAATGGAGTGAGCTCTTGTTACTTGTCCCAGCTTCTGCCAACCTAGCAGTTCGAAAGCATGTAAAAAAGGCAAGTAGAAAAATAGGGACCAGCTTTGGTGGGAAGGTAACAGCGTTCCGTGTGCCTTCGGCGTTTAGTCATGCCGGCCGCATGACCACGGAGACGTCTTCGGACAGCTCTGGCTCTTTGGCTTTGAAACAGAGATGAGCACCGCCCCCTAGAGTCGGAAACGACTAGCACATATGTGCGAGGGAAACTTTTACCTTTACCTTTTATTGTCATGTTAGGAAGGCAGCGGATAAGCAATACGTAGGATTTGGGCATTATTGCCATATTTATTCTCCTACAGAGGAGAAACCTTTTGTCTTTTTTTAAAAAGAAGACTTTGAGATAAAAAGAGCCAATCTGACAATCCTTTAGGAAAAACAATGAAATTACCAAATCTTAATATGCACTGAGCTTAGAAATAGTTGCACTGGGCATGTATATATTTCCGTGGCCCGACAAAACTGCGCTCGTCAAAATAGCGGCGACAAAACCGCATCGCTAAAACCGCGATGTCATCACCGCGACGTCATCACCGGGGCGACAACAGCTCGGCGACAGAAGGGCGCTTTAAAACAGCGTGGCGACAGAAAGCCGATTTAAATTAAGGTAAGGGTTAGGATTAGGTTTAGGGGTTTGGTTTAGGGTTAGGTTTAGGGTTAGGTTTAGGGATAGGTTTAGGGTTAGGGTGCTGAGCGCTTCGGAAGGCGCGGATTTGCCCTCCGCGGTTATGTCGTCGCGCTAGGGTCGCCTTTTTCCTTAGCGCTTCAGACGGCGCGGATTTGCCCTCCGCGCTTATGTCAGCGCGGATAAGGGCTTCGCGGTTTTGTCGGTGAACCATATATTTCCGTAATCGAAAGTGTCAGCTTGGTAGAATCTTAGTGCAAGAGAGGTGTGGCTGCTTTTCATATTTATGTTCTCCTCATGACAGGCCTGCCTGCCTTATAATTCTTCCTGTGGAAGGAATGTTTTTTTCATTTCTTAGATGTATGTACGATGAGACAAGATCAAATGCAGGTTAGGTGCTCCCCAAAGGCTTTTTGGCTCACCTTCAAAAGCTAGTTTTGGCTGCCTGAGCTTTGCTGTTCTCTCTCTCGCTACCATCTTTACACTATAATATAAAGAGAATGTGGCTTTCTATCAATCTGGCAGTTATTCTTCCAGAGTTCTCTTTCAACCTCTGTCGTAAAACACGAGCAGTTGATGGAACAGCAAATGTAGCCAGTTCTTACAAAGCTATATGAGTTTAGGAAAGATGCTTAAATAATCCCATAAAT
The DNA here is from genome assembly GCF_051295495.1 of Thamnophis sirtalis. Classification (NCBI taxonomy): domain Eukaryota; kingdom Metazoa; phylum Chordata; class Lepidosauria; order Squamata; family Natricidae; genus Thamnophis; species Thamnophis sirtalis. The sequence goes on from NW_028261389.1 coordinate 18,757,948, forward strand.
TAAAAAAAGTAAAGGAATCAAAGGTAGTATTCAGCAAGTTCTGACCATTTCTGGAGAATCGGTAGTGGAAATTTTGAGTAGTCAGGCGAACCAGTAAATATCACCTCAGACTGGCCTTGGCCCCATCTATTCTGTGCCTCCCAGGTCCCACCTGATCGGAAGGTAATGGGTATTTTGCAGTAACCTTTCCCTGGAGTGGGGAGGGAATGGAGATTTTACTGTATCCTTCCCTTGCCACGCCCACCAAGCCACGCCCACAGAACTGGTTGTAAATTTTTTTGAATCCCACCACTGAAAGGAATCCCTATGGAGTTTACTCCGCTAGTCGGTGCCTAAGGTGGGTGGATGCTCATGTCCGTTTCAAGGCCATTGAGACAGCGCTGTCTGAAAACATTTCCACGGTCCTGTGGCCATTATTTAAAGATCCGCAGAAAAGCAAGTTTTCTTTATTTTGGATTTGAAAGTACAAGTATTCCTTGACTTCCACTGCTCATTAAGGGACTGTTCGAAGTTACAATGAGAGTGAAAAAAGTGACCTATGACTGTCTTTCACACTTACGATGGTTGCGGCATTCCCATGGTCATGTGATCAAAATTCAGATGCTTGTCTACTGGTTCGTATTTATGGCGGTTTTGCAATGTCCCCTTTTGCAACCCTTTGGCAAGCAAAGTCCATGGGGAAGCTAGATTCACTCAACAACCGTGTTACTAACTTAACAGCTTCAGGGATTCACTTTACAACCGTGACAAGAAAAGTCAGAAAATGGGGCAAAATTCACTTAACAAATGTTTCACTCTGCGACAGAAAGTTTGGGCTCAATTGCGGCCATTAGTCGAAGACTTTCTTGTATTTATCCCAGATTAAATATGGTGGGCTAAATGAGAATGACACTTTCTGTATTCGTGTTATCAAATGCTGAAATCTACACTTTTAAAAGTTTGCAGTGCATTGTAGTTCATAAACATACATCATGCACAGCAATGCAAGTTAGAAAAAAATATACACCACAAAATGCATAGATTAGGTGGAAAGGCATAGAAATGTTCACAGACGTCCATCTCAGCTGGATTCCAGGGACCATAAAACAGAAGCTTCCTTAGATATCTAACTGACCATAATGAGAAATATTAAGGTGGTTTACAATACAATAGCAGAGTTGCTTTGGAGGTCTTCTAATCCAACACACTGCTTAGGCAGGAAACCCTATACTGTTTCGGACAAATGGCTATCCAACATCTTCTTAAAGACTTCCAGTGTTGGGGCATTCACAACTTCTGAAGGCAAGCTGTTCCACTGATTAATTGTTCTGTCAGGAAATTTCTCCTCAGTTCTAAGTTGCTTCTCTCCTTGATTAGTTTCCACCCATTGCTTCTTGTTCTACCCTCAGGTGCCTTGGAGAATAGTTTGACTCCCTCTTCTTTGTGGCAACCCCTGAGATATTGGAACACTGCTATCCTGTCTTCCCTAGTCCTTCTTTTCATTAAACTAGACACCCAGTTCCTGCAACTGTTCTTCATATGTTTTAGTCTCCAGTCCCCTAATCATCTTTGTTGCTCTTCTCTGCACTCTTACAGGATTACAGGACTCTGTAATAATTGTACAAGTTCTTCCTCATGTTCTTACATAACAATGTCGAGATACAATACCTGACTATAAACGATTAAGAAACATTGATAAGAGAAACAATCCACAATTTTGAGAAGGAAATTTCACCAGAAAAAAATTGTTGGGGCTATTTAGATAACTGAGAACAAGCAAACCATTGTATTTCAAGCACTTTTATTGTGCAAGAATTTTAACTCTTATTTCTAAACCTCTAAAATGCAGAGCCTCGGATAACAAGAGACTTCTGCCCACCCCCTAACGATAAGATTTTAACATGACTCAAAAACATCTCTAAAGGCGAGCATGCAAAAAGAGCAATCTCTTTAACAGGATTTATATCGTCTTCTGCCAGGCTCCAAACATTCCTGAACAATGACATAAGGGGCTACACAATCCATAGAGGTGCTAATCAAACGGTAACGCTATGAATCTTTCTACAACTTTCCGCCCACCCCATCACCATCTCAGGGCTGCCTAATTTGCAATTGTGATTAAGCTGAAGAGAGGTTGTCATCATTCCAGCGAGTGGGATGAGAAGTCTGGCTTGAACTTTGAGCCCAGCGTTTTCCTCAGCTTGTTATCGCTGCATTGCAAAGGGTCATGGGACCCTTTTTCATTGTCTGTGGTTGATGGCTGAGGCATGTAAAGGCATTGTTCTTCCCAGCCTTTGCTGGGTTGAGCTTCAAAAGAAGCAATGCCGTTTCAGGGAAGACCGCTGTTAGCCTGCCAATAATGAGACCTTTCTGTTTTCACTGTAGTTCTTCTCTTGGGCCTGTTTTGTTTCCCCTGAGAAAAACACATACCAAGGGTGGATGGGCCTGAAATCAGCAGTGTGTGGAGCCAGAACCAAGAGCGATAGTCTAAATTTTTCTCTGACATCTTCTTCTCTCTCCTAATCAATTCCACCAAGTTCAGTAGACTGCCCGAATGAAGCCTATTATTATTTCCAGATATATGAACTCCTGGAATTACTAGATAGGATGGCTTAAGACCATGGGAACCGCAGCCCCCACACATCTGGAAAGGGCTACAAGGCAAGCTGGAATAGGCTAGACAGGAGGAACTGATACAGCTCTTCAGTCTTCCATTATCATAGCAGCCTACATAGGATTTCGTCTTTTCTTGAGCTAGAAAAATGAATACCATATTTTTCGGAGTACAAGATGCACCAGAGTATAAGATGCACCAAGATTTTGAAGAGGTAAATTTTTTTTAAAAAAACAGTTTTTGCACTCAGCAGACCTCCCAAACCCTCTGCACACCTCACTTTTCGTGAAAAACAGGGCGTGCAGAGAGTTTGAGAGGCCTGCAAAGTGCTTCTGGGGCCCAGGTGGTGGTGGTGGTGGTGGGGAAATGAGTAAAAAATGGCCCATTTTTTGCCCCCAAAAAGGGCATGCATAGCCTTTAGGAGGCTTGTAGAGTCCTCCTGGGGCTAGGGGAGGAGGCTAATGAGCAGAAAACGGTCTGGTTTTCGCTTGTATTTGCCATCCCCAATCCCCAGGAGCACTTTGCAGGCCTCCCAAACCCTCTCCATGTCTATTTTTGTGAAAGGTTTTTTTTTGCTGTATTCAGTGTATAAGATGCACCCAGATTTTCACCCTCTTTTTGGGGGGGAAAAGGGGGCATCTTATACTCTGTAAAATACGGTAGTTAAGAGGGACATTCGCCCTGGAAGTGTAAATTCTGTTCATTTAATGGACTAATATTTTGGTATTCCACCCGGCTTACTTCCTAATAAATATTGCAGAATAAAAGTTAGAGAATAAAATACACCAGATATAATGTGCATGAAATGATTTTCAGATGTTTTTTTTTGAAAACCTAAAATTCATTGTATGGTTATGTAACTTACACAGGGTATTTTTAAAAATAATAAATTATTTAAAATACAAACAAGATGGATAAGTCATAATATAAAAAATTGTACTCCCAAGCTTTATGAGATACTGGAAAACAACCCATACTAAACTCAGCACAACATGTGTATAGAATATAGAATAGAATAAAATAGAATAAACCAGGGTATCAGGTTTAGAATCTGTATGCACTCTGAAACCGTTTCTTATTAGTTACCTGTAATTTGCTTTTTAGTCTCCACATCTCTGGTTTGTCGCAGTAATCTCAGCAGGATTGAAATGCCTTTCCGCTCGGACACTTCCAATTTGTTGTCGTTGTCTTCATATACCAGGTTCCTTAAAGCTCCACACGCTGCCCTTTGTACTTCTTCATTCTGCACATTCAGAAGCTCTAAAAGTTTGGGAATACCAACTAGAGAATAGACCTGTGAAGATAAGAGTATTTATTTTTATATGGATAAATTTTTGTCTCAAAGGATTATTTGACTGTTGGATGAAATCAGTGTCTTGAGTTAAGGATATTATGCTGCCCAAAGGTTTTCTTAAAAAACAAACTTACTACCTGAATGAACAAACTCAGTCAAGAAAAACCATCTGAGATGTTCTGACAATATGTGGCTTAGCACATTTCTCCTAATCATTAACCATGCTTGCGGGAGAGTCCAGACATCATAATTTAAATGTTTAAAGATAGTCCTTGATTAATGACCTTAATTAGGACTGGCAAATCTGCCAAGAAGCAAAGTGGTTGCTAAATGCACCAAAGACAAATTCCCCGTGTGTCTAATCACACTTGGCCAATAAAGAATTTTATATTCTACATTCTAAATGGGAAATTACATGACCTGAATGTGCTTTCTGGCTGGAAAGTGATAACATACTGTTCTCAATTTCACACCTTCGACTTTTGTTTGCCTCTTAAACATTATCCCACCCTTTGCAATGCTTGAGTGCTTCTTACTTCTCTTTGTACACAACAAAAGCAATGCAATCACACCTGGGATTGGTAGCTGCAGGCCTGCTGTGCAAATACCTTATAGTACTCCCTTAAAATCTCTTCCTCTCCAACCCTGTCTGCTCTATGATGCGGTGGGGTGAGAAAGGTCGGGCACAGTACAACATATACTGACTGTAATGGTGGTTAATTTTTTCAGCACTTTCTTAATTTCATAATGGTTGGTAAGCAAGGGCTACCTGTATTGGGTATCAATCAGTCTGTCTATCCTTGAGATAGATTTCCTGCATTGGATGAGGAGAGCACGTCTTTCTCCTTCTGTCCTGGCCACTTTTTACAGAGGCACAATTGAGAGCGTTTTAAGAAACTGTTTCACTGTTTGGTTTGGTGGCAGCAGTGCCTCAGATAAAAAGCCCATACAGAGAGTGGTAAAGACAGCAGAGAAGATTATAGGAAGCTTATAAGGATAAGCACTATGTGCTTAGAGCTCAAACCATTGTTAGAGACCCCATACACCCATTTCATGGGCTGCTTCTGTTACTTCCCATTGGGAGGAGGTTTCGAAGTATTTTTAGCAGGATACCAGAATCTGTAACATTGTTCCCTATGCCATCCATCTGGTAAACTTGCAAAATTCGTTCTTCTTGCCATGTACATGCATACATCTGAATTAGACTGTGTTGTTTCTCTGTGTCATATAATATATGTGGCTATATACATAATTTTGTATTTATTTATTTTGTCATATTTATTTAGTGTATATTGGAGGTGGTGACCCTTTGAGAGCTGTATCCAACGAAAATTCATTTTAATGTATGCGGATTAGTGTACATTCAAACTGACAATAAAGTTATTATTCTAATGATTCTATTCAATATGATCCTCCTCCTCCCATTCTGTAAGTCTCTTGCTCTTGTAATAATATTACAATATCCACTAATATTGCTTCTTATAATCTCATGATACCGTCTACCCTGGGCAAGATCATAAGGCAGCCCATTGGCTTCCATAAAAGATGATTAATATATTCAAAGACAAGAATATGTCTAATAGTTTGGATCAGATTTAGCCAGCTTTACAAAATAAAGGTGACATTAGTTCATAAAGTGAATATTTAAGCCACAGACTACCCCACAACAATATTGTACTGCCTCATTCTTCATATATGAAATCCATGTGCAATGCTATTTTAAGAAAACACCAGGGTGGGGATGATTTCTCAATATTAATTTAATAATCATATATGAAGTCATTAACTTATGAAATTCACTGCACAAAACAAATTGGTTATTACTAGCTGCCAAACTCCTCTTGGCTTGACTTCCTACAAAATCAGCAAGATACAACTAAGCAAATGACTTGTACTGAATGCTGTAGAGGTAGTCCTCAATTTATGACCACAATTGAGCCCAACATTTCTGTTGCGCAGTGAGACGTTTGATAACTGAGCTTTGTCCCATTTTACGACCTTTCTTGCCACATTTATTAAGTGAATCACTGCAGTTGTTTATTTAGTAACAGGGTTGTTAAGTGAATCTGGCTTCCCCATTGGCTTTGCTTGTCAGAAGGATGCCAAAGGGACCTTCTGACATGACCCCAAGACATTACAATTGTCATAATTATGAGTCAGTCAGCATCTGAATTTTGATCACATGACTATGGGAGTGCCGCAACAGTTATGTGAAAATCAGTCATAAGTCACTTTTTTCAGCGCCATTGCAACTTCGAACGGTTCCTAAACAAACTGTTGTAAGTCAAGTCCTACCTGTAGTTCCTTCAACCAGTTGATTGCTCTTTGATATTGAGCTGAAGTCCACATTTTATACGTCTATGAGTTTAAATTCAGCACCTTTTCATTATAAGGTTTCCATGGCCTCAGTGGCAGGCTACTTGATACTTCTCATATTCAGTACTATATAAAGGTAAAGGTTCCCTTCACACATATGTGCTAGTCATTCCTGACTCTAGGGGCGATGCTCATCTCCGTTTCAAAGCCGAAGAGCCAGCGCTGTCCAAAGACATCTCCGTGGTCATGTGGCTGGCAAGACTGAACGCCAAAGGCACATGGAACACTGTTACCTTCCCTCCAAAGGTGGTCCCTATTTTTCTACTTGCATTTTTTACATGCTTTCAAACTGCTAGGTTGGCAGAAGCTGGGACAAGCAACGGGAGCTCACTCCGTAACAGTTGTTAAGTTGCAGTGCTAGGGATTTGAACCGCTGAACTGCTGACCTTTCTGATCGAAAAGCTCAGCGCCTTAGCCACTGAGCCACCACATCCCTTCGGCACTATATAGCAGTTGGCTATTTTGATTTCAGCATTTCCGTCCTGGAAAATTCTTTCTCCGAATATATCACCTACACCAATTTAGATTGTTTTAGAGAGCATTCGATCAGCTTTCTCCAATTTAACTTACTCACCATATTGGACTCAATCCCACCAATGTTGGCTACCACAAACAATGATTGAAATCCATAGAGAACCAATAGGTTGTATTCAGCAAACCATCAAATTTCAAATAAATGGGCAAACAATTAACACATATTGTTCAAATTCTTATTTTATGTAATGTTAATTATAAATCACTCTCCTATAGATTAGAAACAAGAAGAACAACACATACTTTAAAATAAAGGCTAAAAAATAAAAGCAGTTGGGCCTCATGGAACATACACCCAGGAATAATTAACACATAGGAAGTTAACAACTGTTTGGCCCAGTGGTGGGTTGTAGCGGTACGTCCTGGTACAGGCGTACCAGTGCCTGCCGGGAGCACCGGGTACCGTTCCAGTTCTCTGGAGGGCCCACCTGCCCACCATCCTTACCTGTACTTGAGCTCTTTGGCACTTCCATGCACAGAGCGTACGGGACCTGCACGATGCTCCGCCGAGCAGCTGGAGCGTCGCGGAGACATCGCAGGAAGTAAGGATGCATGCGCGTGCTGCACGCGTTCATATGGTGGATACCGGGCCCCATTACACCGTACCGGTTGCACCGGGATCTGGAACCCACCACTGGTCTGGCCAGATCATTTTGCTGGACCAAGACTGCTGAATATTGAAGACTGCTGAAGTACATGTAATACTTTTCAGTTCCGAGTGAGGTATTATGAAAGTCTAATTTATCAAGAGTATGGAATCCTTGAATTAAAAAAAAAAACTTTTTGAGCCAGATCTTTGCTAAATTATATTAGAGTAAATGCTCTGCCCAAATAGTTTTCTGATTATGACGAAGTGTTCAGTGTAAAAGAGATAAAGAGGAAGGAAAGAGAATTTGTTTTGATAGTTTGAGGAATGCTCAACACTTCACTATGATCAGTATTTACTCCTTGTTTATCAGTTGTTGAGATATGAAGGTGGTTCAGGCTTTATTAGGGCAGGATATTGCTGCTAAATAATGCTAAACCCTTGTGCAAACAGTTTCATAACACTCTTTTAAAGCTGTTGATGTGCCAAATATAGAAATGAAACAAGAGGTACAGAATTGTGTGGGCTGAAAGTGCCTCAAAGATTTCCAGCCCAAAGTCCTGTGGAAGGTGAGAACATTTTTTATTTATAAAGGAGCAATAGAGACAGCTAGACAGCTTGTCTCCTATTATGGCAGGAAACTGGTCAACGAAAACATGTTTTGGTCAAGAACTCACAGACCCCAATCAGATGTCCTTCAGATCTGTTAGAATCACAATGCTAGAAAACTCAGTTAAGTTTGCAAAATAGCTGGATGCTGGGAGTTATATTTTCTAAAAATTAGAGGACGCAAGACTAGGAAAAGGTGACCTTGTTTCAAGAGATATCTACCATGTAGGACGAATATACAGATTGTTCTCTGGGATATCATGTGGCAAAACAGATGGCCATGGGCTTTTTGTTATCGTTTTTAGCCACTAGAGTAAAATGTTGTTTTTGGGGGGTAAGACCAAGCTTATTTTAGTTTTTATACCTCATTCTTTCTCCCCCCCAAATGAATTTAAGACACTTTAATGAGATTTTACCTCATGCTATTCTATCCTTACCACAACCATGGGTACTAGATTAGAATAAGAGAGGCTGATAGGCCTTAAATCACCCAGTGAGCTCTGAGGATGAATGGATACTTGGATCTGAAACTCCCAATCCCAATTCCAATCTCAATCTCAAACCCAATCCACTGTCTTGTTCTTATGTCTTTTTTTTAGCTTGAATGTATTAAGGAGTCCTCTTTTTATCAATTAATTAAGGTACCCCCAAAATACATGTAAATACATTCCTCTCTCTGTCTCTCTTTCTCTCTGTCTACATACATACATACTACAACACACTGTATGCAGAATATATAGGAGATAGACTTACAAATAAAGAGGTAAAATCTCCTTCAAGTTAGCCTCCTATAAATTCTTGGCAACAAATAATTTGCCAAATTCCTTCCTCTATCTACAGGTAGTCTTTGACTTAAGACCATTTAACTACAGGTCCAAGTTACCTGTAGTCAAAGTAGAAATGTTACTTTTGACTTGTACTGTCATTTACAACTCATTGACTCATTCCACTACCCCTGTCGTCATGGGAACACAATTTGGGTAGTTGGAAATTGGCTCACATTTACTGTACAACTGGCTGCAGTATTCCACAGTCATGGGATCATAATTTGCAACCGTTTCTGCTGTTTTCCAGCAAAAAAGTCCCATTGGGAAAGTTGGATTTGCTTAACAACTGCACAATTCAGTTCGCGACTGATGTAAACGTAGTTGTAAAATTGGGTCTGACTTGATCTACGGTGCAACAACTTACGTTGGAAATTTCTGTACCAAATGTGGTTATAAGTCAAGGACTACCTATATGGCCAATCTAGCCTATTATTTTGATATTTTATGGCAAGTGTTCCATCCCAATTATCAACCATATCCAACACTGTTTAGTTTTCCCAAAATAGCCAAGTTTGTCTAGGCATCAATACGGGCTTATTTCGGTCGACTGCTCCTGAAAATTAATTTTCTTATTTGTTTCACGTCTGCTCCTATCTTCCCTTCTACATGCATTCCTTTGAGAAAACAGGGCTCATCTGGAGCTAAATGAGTTAATATCCACCAAGGATTTCTTCCAGGATGTTTTCCCATACGTTTCTGCACATTATTTTCTTCCACCAATTCCGTATACAAGACTTTATAGGCAAGAAGTATTGAAAATCTGAAGAAAGAAAGAAAAAATATCACTCACTTTCCTTCTGGCTTCTGCTCTCTGAAAGCTCTCGTGCTGTATAAAAACAATTGCTGAAAGAACTCGAGGGGACAAAGGATTTTCACTTTGCAATATATGTACTGCACGCTCCAGGTTCATCTCTGCTTCTGGATTCCTGGATGATTTAAACACAAACAGACACCAAATCAATAGGAGAAGGGAAAGATAAATTCTTTTTGAAGAGGAGTCTGACATAAATCGTGTCTATGTAGCACAAAATTTTGCCACTGACTTTTTCTGGGATATTTTCTTCAGTTTCTACTTCTTTGGGGTCCCCCATCCAAGCAGACCTGAACCTGTTTAACTTCTGACCCAGACAGAACCTACAGTGATTAAAAACAGCTGGTCTTCTGGAATCTTAAAAGGCCACCAGATTTTCTACGAGAAACGAGTAAAATAACAGCTTTGTCATTAAATGTAATCTTCAGGGGACAAAGGATGATAGATTTATGATATTAAAGTTTAAATTAACAGAGGTAAAGATTCATTACCCATATAGAACTGTTCTTTCCTTTACAACTTTCCTTTATAATGTGAACGTTCAGTCAATTCAAGACCAGATTGGACTTGTAAAATATATCAAGAACCACAATCTTTCAATCGCAAGGTTAGGACCCAAAGTGTATATGAACTGGTTATGAATGGGGCTTTATAAGCGCAATGAATGTTTGAGTCCCAACATCATATTGAACCAAAGCTAACCAAAATTCTAGGCAATCTTCTATATACTGGTGTATAAAAATGGCTGTCTGTGTGTGTGTGTGTGTGTGTGTGTGTGTGTATGTATATTCCAGCATAACTCTGGAACACCTCGAGCAATTTCAACCAAACTTGGTACACAGATGACTTACTCTCTGGAAAAAAATACTGTGGGGGTAAGACACCCCTAGTGGTGTGTGTTCTGTTAAGATATAGCCTGTTGTGCCTTAAAATGGCTTCTACTGTACTGCCGTAAAATGGCTTCTGAACAGTGCAGTGGAGTTGCCATGGTAATGGCTTCACAGTACTCCACAAAGGGGCTCCCTCTGGTAAGGGGGAAAAATCCAACATTAGAAATTATGTGTGGTCCGGACATTTGTCCCCTATAAATAAATACTCAGGCAACATCGGATTATCAGCTAGTATAATATAATAAAGCAGAACCATTTTGCACTTCAGATTGCATTTGATCTATCCCTTCATAGACCACTCTTGTATGAGGTCATCATATACAACATATATGCTTTTCTATAAATTGTTGCCCAATTTCTTATTAGTGTAGCCTTTCTAACTTGAAACTCATTACAGTGGATGCATTGAATTTAACTCCCATAAGCTTCCAACCTCTTGGAAGGTTCTGATGCCACCAGCCAACAAGAAAGAGGAAAAATCCTATGGATAATTTGAAGAAGAAATCCCTACACACTAATTATCTTGATGCAACATTTTATAATAACCGGCCTTACTACTAGTCAAAGCATATTAGCTATCTCAGAGAGCAGGTACAGGTGTAGGATCAGTAGTATTCTCTCTCCCATTATTTCTCTTGAACCTTCTCAGCTTTTGAAAGGTAGAGCTTCAATTGGCATAGGGCCAGCTCTGTGCATTTAAACTAGTGTGATGTTCCATTGCAGATCCATTGCATAAGGCAACATGATTCTGTTTGGAAAACCGCTGACAATCCATGCACTACATTGTTATATAAGTCAAGCATGAGTCTATTTTTCCAGCCACTCTCTATTAACACTGATAATTCCCAAGTTTAATCTGAAGTCTACAATTGCCAGTATCACACAGATATACAACAAAGATTTTCTTTACTTCCCTGGTATTTTTTTGACGGCCTTTCATCTATCGTGTATCAGTTGAGTCTATTTGCTCCCTATCAGTGAATAGCAATCTTACAACATAATTAGACATGATGGCAATGTTTGTCTTTAAAGTCATCAGCCTTGCCCACAGTTTGCTTCTATGGATGGATATAACCAAGATATAGAAACCAAACATTTAACAATTCTTTGGTGCATACAACAAGTCCTAACAAGCCTATTAAGAAGCAGGATCCTTCTGAGATTTAGTAAGATGTAAGTTGATTTCCATGATAGACAAATTCTAGATTCAGTTCATAAACTATTCTAACACATCTCCAAGCCATTTTTCTAGCCTCTTGACTCGATTATTATTAATCTAAATAAGTGTGTTATTTACTCATTGCTACATTATATTGCATCTTCCTTTTAAAGGGTTGAAGGTGTACAATATCTCATAATTATTATATGAGATTGGTAAAGAGGTACAGTTGCAATTATTCCATGGCTTTTCCTGCTTAGTATCAAATATATGTAGAACTGAGGGAATCCTTAGCTCTCTAGATGTTGTTAAACTTAGTTTTTTCATGCAACTTACTCTAAAGCCACTCCTGTTATTTATCTGGGTTTGGTTAAACACATTTCTCTTTCTTTAACAATGGCTGGATTCATACATGATGTGCCAACCTAAATATATGACATAACACATGGAGGTAGCACAACCAGAAACATATTGAGAAGAGGGATTTCTTCTTCTTCTTTTTTTAAAGGAGAATGACTCTTCTTCTGTTAAAAATAACTATAAAAGTAAATAAAGTATACTGGCAAAAGTATTACTTGATAAAAAAATAGTTTATTTTTATCTATTTGATTGGTAGATTCAACCCCAGTCATTTAGGCATTGCAGCCCTGGTAATTATGCCTCAGTTGTTTTATTTATCACTCCTTATTTAGAACTGCCAAGAATAATTTGTAAAGAAAAATAAAGGCTATTTCAAGAAACATTTTTTTAAGGTGTACTCATCTTTTTTCTACATGCCTCAAATTTATCAGCTATTTCTATCTGGATTGAGATATCTGGCTTCTATCTTGCATTGGGAAACACTGGTATCGCCTAGAAGATTCAGCTGTTACCTTCAATCCAGTTGTTGCCATAGCTGGAACTAGCTCACTCCACAAACTTGTTCCGACCTGATATTACATGAATAACCCCTTTTTCCCCTTCTACTTTCCTGATACTGTATATCTTAATAGCTCCAAACTTAATGGCAGGAAATACAAACTCAATCACTAAGAATCAGTAGAATGTAGCAGGATTTCCAAAAGTGAGCAAATGAAATGAGAATTGGGAAATGAGAATTAGTGGTTAATCATGAATTAAACTGAAGCTTAACATTCTGCCTTTGGGAAATGAATCAATTCTAACACACATATTTAGCTGTGTACACTCAGAATTCTCTCTGATTTAGTTGAATGGGACTCAATACAAAGAATATTAGCTGGCTTCCTAAACTATCATTTCTGCTGGCCATTCTTTGTTGAATAAGTCACAAACTCATTAACAAAAATTGTCCAAAATCAATCTCTGTGCATTATCAAAAATCAGAAAAAGAAAGTGGTGGCAGAGTGGTTAGAATGCAGTATTGAAGGCTAATTCTGCTGGCTGTCAGGAGTTCGATCCTGACTGTCTCAAGGTTGATTCAGCCTTCCATCCTTCCCAGGTTGTAAAATGAAGACCCCGATTATTGGAGGAAATATGCTGATTCTGTAAACCACTTAGAGAGGGCTGTAAACCACTACAAAGTGGTATATTAGCCTAAGTGCTATTGCTATTGGAGAAATATCACTGTACTATGCACTTCAAAAGTGAAGATGAATGAAGGCAGAAGCAAGGATTGTGGGCATAATTCTGCTGCCCAGGGGGATATATGCCGGATAGATGGAGAACATCAGCTGTTCCTGAACTAACTTTCTAGAACCCGTCACTATTGGTCATGGCAACTGAGCTTCTTGGAATTACAGTTCATAACTCTAACTAACATATAGTTCAACATTTGGAGGACTTTTTATATACTGCCTTGATGTGAACCAAAAGTGCACTACTTCTGAGTGAGTAGTCTTGGGCAGGGGTGTCAAACTCAAGGCCCGTGGAACAGATCTGACCCGCAGGTGCTTAGAGCTGGCCGGTGGGGCCGCCCTGGAAACAGTGAAGGACTAGCCCACGGTGCCTCTACCAGCAAAAAAGAAGCTCTGGAGGGTGACCCTCCCGAGCTCTGTTTTCAGCTGTGATGGCTTCCTGCAAATGTTTGCCAGTGAAAACCGAGCTCGGGTGCCCCCCGACATGAATAACGCCGAGCTGGCCATGCCCACCCTGGCCACGCCCACCAGCAATCTGGTCAAACACAACCCTGATGAAATCGAGTTTGATGCCCCTGGTCTTTTGCATTGCTAATAGTGGCACAACTTCAAAGACATACCCTATTTGACATCTGCCGGCAGATATCCTTTCCTGCTCAACGATGCCCTTTGCTCCAGCAGCAGCCATAGCCGCGGTCATTGTCGTCCTCTTCCCACCTCCCTCAGAGAATGAAGTTGACATGGAGGCTTCCTTCGTGCTCTGCTTGCTGACGGTGCCCTGATGCCAGCTTGAATGCCTGTGCTGGGTTCCAACTTGGGAATGCATAGAAGACCTGGCTTGGCCCACCGCAGCCCCGGAAGTGGGATAATTCTCCTTCTCGAAAATATTGCTCATACTCTGGCTATTCCTCACACGCTGATACAGAGGCACTCCTGGACTGAAAGGTATATAGTCCACCATCGTCTCATTGGTCGGCTCAATGTAGAACTGCCTGGGGCCTCTGCTGGAAGGGCTGCGGCTTGTGTAGCCAAGGATTTCAGAGCGAGCGTATCTTGGCGGCAAGGCGCAGGCTCTCTTGCTCTCATTCTGTCGAAATGTTAAAGCCTTGTTATAGCGCATGTCAGCGTGGAAGAGAAACGGCTTCTCGGGAGTGCTCTCAGGCGAAACCTCCAATCTCTTCAATGGCTGCCTGTGGAATCTCTCTTCCATTGCCCTATAGTTGTAAGGAAGGCTGCGAGGGCCCCAGCCATTTTCATAGCTGCTTTGGGAGCCAATCTGTTAAAGCAAAGAAAGTAAAACTAATGTCAGCTTTGGAAGCTACCACATTTTTCGGCGTATAAGACGCACCTTTTTACCCCCTAAAAGAGGTGAAAAGTTAGGTGCTTCTTATACACCGAATGTAGCCCCACCAACCCATCGGCCTTTGGCCTCTGCCTCCCAGCGATTTACCTCCTTGCAGCAAATGGGGAAAATGGGGCTTGAGGGGGCAGTAGGCTATGGCAATCCCTGCAGCATGAAACAGCTGATCGTCGGGAGGCCCTGCTGAAACTGAAATTGAAAGTGAAACTTGCTGTTTGCAGGAAGGAGTTAAGTTGCATCCTTAGCACTGCAACTTAACAAATGTAACGGAGTGAGCTCCCGTTACTTGTCCCAGCTTCTGCCAACCTAGCAGTTCGAAAGCATGTAAAATATGCAAGTAGAAAAATAGGGACCATCTTTGGTGGGAAGGTAACATCGCTCCGTGCACCTTTGGTGTTTAGTTATGCCGGCCACACAACCACAGAGACATCTTCAGACAGCACTGGCTCTTAAGCTTTGAAACAGAGATGAGCATCGCCCTCTAGAGCTGGAAACGACTAGCACGCATGTGCGGGGGAATCTTTACCTTATATACAGTGTTTCTTTCTGGAATGTGATTTACATGTGAGGATCATGCCTACATGATTAAATTGTTACTCTCTACAAGCAGCTATCCAGTTTTCAAGGTTATTTTAGTTATCAAACAGAAAACACGGTTTGCTGTTTCCTCATAGGTTTATATTGCATTCCTATTCTTCCCTTCCCAGTGTAACCTAATTGTTGTAACCTTGAATGAAAAATAGATGAAATAGCTTTTAATTCTACATGAGGAATTAGGCAGGTGCAAAGTAGATTACTGATAGTGGAGAAATGACAAGGCAAAGCAAGCAATTACATAAATGCAGACATTGTAATTAAAACTGGGGCATACAATTTAATCCAAGCAAGATGTTTGAGTCTACAGGATCCACGCTAAGCCTGGATAATATAATAACAAAGATAAAATTCTTTTTTGGCTTATGTGCAATCAGAAGCCTCAGAGTCTGATATGAGGATTAAATTCCTTCCTGGTAGGGAGACTGTATTGGAGAGCAGCTTTTCCTCTTTAAAATATCTCTGTTTTGATTCTACCTTGGTTTGGCTATATAGCTAAGATAGTGATTCATTTGTAAAATTTGAAACATGTGCTATTTGCCAATAATAAACAGATGGAGTTCAATTTTTGCAAGCATAGTGAGCAATTAACAATGCAGCCTACATGTGTTCATTCAGAAGTCAAGTATGTCTTAACACTACATAAGTGCGTATAAGATTGCAGCCTGAGATACCATTTTTTTCAATGTACAAATAGATTCTCAACTTACAAGCATAAGTGAGTTGGAAGTTGTGTGTGACCAGACCCAATTTTACAATCCTTTTGCAGAGGTTGTTCAGGAAACCCAATGATTGTTGTAGGATGATTTTGCTGGAATTTGGAAGTAAATGCTGATTTTGGGAGAAACCATCATAAATCATGGTCATGTGACTGTGGGGTGCTACAAACAGCTGGACTAAAATGTAGACATGTGACCATGGGAGGAGGGGTGGACCTCAGAACTTAAAATTTGGGGAGTAAGTATCTCTTTTGGGGTCTGTTGTAACTTTGAATGGCTGCTAAGCAATCAATTGTATGTTGAGAACTACCTATGTACATCTACTGAATTCATGGCTTCCTATTCCAACGGCAAACATACCCTTGAAACAAACACATGATATCAGTGAACTGTTTAGAAGAGTTATGCTACTAGAAACCACTGAACTGGAGATATTTCTCCCAACCATGGAAACCTCCCCTTTTAAAGCCTATGTTTCCCCTGCGCTGCAATGAAGCTTCAAAATAGTTTCCTCGGATATCAAATAGAGGCTAATTTAATATTTTTTTAGTTTTTTGTGTCGCCAAGCCTACAGGGAGAAATGGGCTGGGAGCAGGGGTGGGTTTCTCGCCCCGTTCCAACCGGTTCGGTTGGAACGGGGCCGGCGGCGTCCTCGTGCATGCGCGCAGTGCACGCATGCGTACTAGCGTCTGTGCGATGCTCCAGCTGCTCCTGGAGGATCATGCAGGTGCTGTATGTGTCCTGCGCATGCGTGGAAGCGCAGAACTAGTCAAAACCGGGTAAGGAGCGCGGGCGGGCAGGCGGGCCCTTTGCCGTTCCCAGAAGTTACTTACTTCCGGGTTCGCCGACCAACCGGTTCGCGGGGACTGCCGCGAACTGGTTGAAACCCACCCCTGGCTGGGAGAGAAGGAATGGAAAGGAGAGGAGACTAGATACGGGTTAGAAAAAAACCTTATTTTTATTTCACTAGCTGGGAAATTCTGGGAGTTGAAGTCAACACATCTTAAAGATGCTAAATTTAAAACCAAGAGATACTAATATAGAGGTTTACCATGCCTAGTTGTTGAATTTGTAATAATGGAGAAAAAATCTTTGCACTTTAAATGCAAAAACCTAAGAAAAACCCAATAGTATTCTCACTAATAGCAAGTTGACATTCAAGCTGCCAAATAAGACCTAATTTACATTCATATAAATCTTTATGTATTAAAGACTTCTTACCTGATGAGACTGATAATATGAAGTTGCAAAAGAAGGTCTTGAAGCAAAGTCTGTTTCCACTCCATCTAATTTATACACATACTCTGGAACACTGCTAGCCCGATGCAAACCTCCTGTAGAAATGCAGGAAAAATAAGATTTCAGTAAACCACATAATACGGTGGTCCTTGACTTACAACAGTTCATTTAGTGACAGTTCAAAGTTACAACAACACTGAGAATACCATATTTTTCAGAGTATAAGACGCACCGGAGTATAAGACGCACCCAGGTTTTGAAGAAGCAATTTTTTAAAAAAAGTAGGTAGGTAGATAGAGAGATAGAGAGGGAGAGAAAGAGAGAGAAATACAGTAGGTAGGTAGGGAGAGAGAGAGAGTAGTTAGGTAGGTAGATAAAGGGAGAGAGAGAGAAAAAAAGAGAGAAATACAGTAGCTAGGTAGGTAAGTAGGGAGAGAGAGAGAGTAGATAGGTAGGTAGGTAGAGGGATAGAGAGAGAAATAGATAGATAGAGAGAGAGAAATACAGTAGATAGGTAGGGAGAGAGAGAGAGAGTAGGTAGGTTGGTTGGTAGGTAGGTAGAGGGATAGAGAGAGAAAAATAGAGAGAGATAAATACAGTAGATAGGTAGGGAGAGGGAGAGAAAGAGAGAGTAGGTAGGTAGACATATAGGTAGATAGAGGGGGAGAGGGCAAGAGAGAGAAATACAATAGGTAGGTAGGTAGGGAGGGAGAGAGAGTAGGTAGGTAGATGTTTCCAGGTATATTTATCCATATGCTGGAGAAGGAAATAGCTGACAACCTGTAGTACCTAAAACTTTGTTTCTGCTGGCACAGCACTTCATCAATGTAATTCTCATCAACCATTCTAACTAAACAGCTTTCCAAAAGGGAAAAAAAAAAGTTTTGCACTTTGCAAACCTGCCCAAAACAGCCCATTTTTTTGCAAAAACGGGCCGTTTTTTGTCAAAAAAATTGCATGCATAGCCTTATGGAGGCTTATAGAGTGCTGCTGGGGGAGGGGGGGAGAAACGGCCCGTTTTTCGCTCATTTCTGCCCTCCCCAGCCCCCAGGAGCTGTCTGAAAGCCTCCATAAGGCTATGCATGGCCATTTTGGTGAAGGGGCGGTGCTTCAGGAGGCAAAAAATGCTGTATTCGGTGTATAAGACGCAATCAAGATTTTCAGCCTCTTTTTAGAGGAAAAAAGGTGCTTCTTTATACTCCGAAAAATACGGTAGTGACTTATCACCCTTTTCCACACTTATGACCGTTGCAGCATCCCCATGGTCACATTGTTTACATTCAGATGCTTAACAACTGATTTGTATTTATGATGGTTGCAGTGTTCAGGAGTCATTTTGCGACCTTCCAACAAGCAAAGACAATGGAGAACCCAAATTCACTTAACAAAGTCGTAGCATGAGACAAATTCACTTAACAAATTTTTCACTTAAACAGCATAAATTTTGGGCTCAATTGTGATTGTAAGCTGAGGACTACCTGTGAAAGTAGACCTGAGGCTGCTGAATTATATCAGCTGGAAAGCCAAACCAGGAGTTATAAGAAATAAAAAGAAGAATACAAGTAATCCTCAACTTACAACCATTCCTTTAGTAACCATTCAAAGTTACAACAACTTTAAAAAAAGGTGACTTATGACTGCCCCGATGCTTAAAATAATCACAGCATCTCCACACTCACATGATCAAAATTTGGGCACTTGGTAACCAGAGTGTATTTGCGACAGTTGTGGTGTCCTGAGATTGTGTGATTGCCATCTGTAACATTCCCAGGCAGCTTCCGACATGTACAGTCAATGGAAAAGTCAGATTTCCTTTACGACTGTGTGATTCACTTAACATTTAGAGTGATTCGCTTAACAATCAGGCAAGGAAGGTCATAGAAACAGGTGTGACTCATTTAACAAAAGCTTTGCTTAGCAATGGAAATTCCTTGTCCAATCTATAGACAATATTTGAGGACAACCTGTATTAACATGCTTAGAAGGAGTTCAACATTTGTAGAAAGAATTAGAAAACACTTCAAGAAGCACTAAATCTAGTTCTTTTTTTCTTTTTCAATGCCGTAGGGATCAACCAGACAAAACATTTGCTTTGTGGTTGGATAAGTTGCAAATAGAATATTAAACAGCATTTTATCTACAATGAATGAAGGACCATGATGGCGAGCCTATGGGCATATGTGCCAAAAGTGGCATATGAAGCCATGGTTGCCCGGCACACGCAGCCTTGCCTGTTTGTTTTCTGGGTTTCTGGTGCACATGTGCACAATGATCAGCTGTCCTTCGTGCATGTGGCAGTGCCGAAAACTGGCATGCGCATGCGCACTGGCCAGCTGATCATCAGGTATGCATGCACGCTAGAACCTGGAAGTTCAGTTTTTTCAGAGCGCAATCCTTTTGTGCATGCAGCAGTGCCAAAAACCAGCATGCGCATGCGCACCAGCAAGCTGATTTTCAGGTGTCCATGGATGTCAGAACCCAGAAGTTCAGCTTTTCCAAAGCATGATCCCATCATGCACGCGGCAGTGTCAAAAACCAGCCTGCACACATGTGCCGGCCAGCTGATTGTTGGATGCGCATGTGCGCCAGAACCCAGAAGTTTGGCTTTTCTGGAGTGTGGCCCCAATAAGCGTGCGTGTGTGTGCGACATTTCCACACGGCTTTTGGGGCAAAAGGTTCACCACAGTGGTGGGTTGCAGAAAGTACGCCCCGGTATGGGTGTACCGGAGCGTGCCTGGAGCACCAGATACTGTTCCGGTGCTCTGGAGGGCCCACCCATCCGCCTCCGCTCCTTACCAGTCTTTTAAGTCTTCGGCGCTTCCACGCACAGCACCTGCGCAATGCTGCGCTGGGTAGCTGGAACATCGTAGAGGCGCTAAGATGCGTACCGGTTGGAACGGGATCCAGAACCCACCACTGGTTCACCACCACCGTTGTAGGATATAGGCAAGCCCAGTGGGTAACTTTGAATTGCAGTAGAAATTGGACACAGTATTCAGTAGGACACTTTCCAACTTCATGTAATGTCAACATCTTTGCTTCACAGTTTCTTGTTACGTTCATTTTATCTAAGTTCAAAAGCCACTTAAAGCCACTTGAGTAATACGAACTTCCAACTTCAGTAGTGGAACACACTATCTTTTCTGAACTAAAACCAGGAACACTGTACAATTATAAGGAAATATACAAGAACAAACATCAAGTAACACTTTCAAAACGTTTCTGCATAGTATAACTGAAGCACAGAAGTTTATGGCACTATTTTTGAAACTTAATATTACAACAGCATTCAGAGAATCTGGAAGCCCCACCAGGTTGGTTTCTGTCTATGAACAAGAAATGATGATTAGATTGTTTTTATGCTTTATTAGTGAGATAAGAAATAACACAGGAAACATACTTGGAATACTTTCCCTCCATCACTAAACAAAAACTCTTGTAAAATGTATCTCAGCCTATTTCTATAAATACAAATGTAGAAACCACGGTTGATTCTCTATAACAGAGAAGTCATTTTACATATAACTTATTTGCTGTCCCAGAACAACTATGTCCCAAAACAACTTTAAGATTCATATTCTCCCTTTTATGTTTTTTTTTAAGATTAGTCTTGGAGTGCACAGCCCTTCAAAGCAAAAGAAATATGTACAATTATTTTAGGATTGCTGCTCTTTATTTTAGCTGCCCTTGGTTCTTGAATTGTCTGTTGGGAACTTGAATTTAAACATGGCAAAAGCTAAATTTGATCTAATTGGTTTTCTTTAAAATTACAGATGGTAGCCAGTAGGTAGCCAGATCACCACTCCTGCTATATATCAATCCAGAAAAGGTGAAACAAAGCTACATTCTATCATGTATTCTTTGCAATTATTTCATTTGTAAAAGCCTTGTCAAAAGAATTCCTCCCTTTCTCATTAATAGAGAATTGATTTGGATATCAAGATGTGTGGCATATAAATTTGATAGATAAACAGACAGACATAATTCAATTCTATGTTTGTAGATGCCACAGCGATTGTACATCCCAAGTCGGTTTGAGGATAAAGCTAAGGATGTTTGCCTCTTATTGTAAGGAAAATGACTTTCTTGTCTATCACAGCAAAAAAAAATTAAAAAACCACCTAATTTTCACTATCCTGCATTATAGAGCTGAGGTGGCGCAGTGGTTAAATGCAGCACTGCAGGCTACTTCAGCTGACTGCAGTTCAGCAGTTCGGCTGTTCAAATCTCACCGGCTCAGGGTTGACTCAGCCTTCCATCCTTCCGAGGTGGGTAAAATGAGGACCCGGATTGTTGGGGGCAATATGCTGACTCTGTAAACCGCTTAGAGAGGGCTGAAAGCCCTATGAAGCGGTATATAAGTCTAACTGCTATTATCAGTCTTGGGAAACTGATTACATCAGCATTAATCAGGTTAAATCCTTTATGGGTTAATTTCTTCGCTACCTTAACATCCTGGAAGGGTAAAGTTTGGATTCGGGGGGGGGGGATCATTTTGCAAATGCTATTTTACATGTTGCAGTGCTAACAAGCATGAAGGTTAATAAGATCTATAGGGCAAAGGTCATGTGTTAAATGATCAATGATGCCTACGTTGGTAAATATTGTACTGAAGTCAGCTCTGTTAGATATACCCCATTGTGTATCCAACTATTAAACTAGAATTCAACCTAATCTCCTTTGAGGATTGTATACATTGTGGCCCCTAAAATATTGGCATAAGCTTATCTATTTTTTTCCTCTGGCACCCCAATTCTCTGAGATCCTCTTGGTTAAATATGAATTTAAAATTCTGTGACCCTTCTGCTAAATATTTGAGCTCAATCTCAGGGACTCTGAGTGGACATGATTCAGACCAGTAGAAAATTCATTGGTTTCCCACTCCTAAGATAAATAATGCCATCAGTTAGAATTCTGCAGCATGGTTAAACAGGACATAAACAGGGGTGGGCTGATGGAGGTTTGCACAAGTTCGGGTGATCCTCTAGCTAGGATTCTGCCCAGTTTGACAAATCCCCAAATGCCACTCCTGGCTGGCCACGCCCACCCCTCCCTATGCCACCCCTCCCAGGAGTCTCCATGGGGCCCTTTCATCAAGCCAGGTAAATGCAGGGCCCGCATGGAGGCTCAGGGAGGGGGGGAATGGGCCTACCAGAGGTTCTGGAAGTCCAGAAACAGGCGTGTTTCTAGCCTCCAGAGGGCCTCCGGAGCCCAGGAGGAGCAGTTTCCGCCCTCCCGTAGGCTCGACAAAAGCCTCCAGAGCCTGGGGAAGTTGAAAAACGGGCCTATCAGAAGTTCTGGAAGTCCGGAAACTGGCCTGTTTCTGGACTCTGACAGCCTCTGAAGCCTGGGTGAGGCAGTTTTTGCCCTCCCAGAGGCTTGAGGAAAGTCTCTGGAGCCTGGGGAGGGCGAAAAATGCCTCCCGCGGCCATGGTGCAGGAGGCTGACTAAGCCACACCCACCATGGCCACACCTACCCAGCAACGGGCTAGTGAACCCGATGCTGCAATTTTTGAAGCCCACCCCTGGACATAACCCCCAAATAAGATGCATCATTATCTTTAAACTGGAAAAAAAAACCGGTTTCCATAAGAATGTGTCTGCCCCCTCTTGCATTATGGTGCAGTCTGGCTGTCTCTTGTATCATTAAACTTTTGCTTATTCTACATTGACTCCAGCTATTGATCCTCCATTACTTTCCCATGCTCTGGATTCTTTCAATTACAACCAGAGCAAGCTTTCCTTAATCTTCCTCTCTGCCTCCTCTGAGGCCACCAGCAGACTGTGTGTAGATTAGAAGAAACATATGGCAGATAAACTGCAGAGCAGAATTGTGGATTAATGAAACTCTTTTACCCATACCTGGAAAGTTAAGCATTTCTGCAGAAAATGTGAGCGGCAGGGACCCTGTTTTGTCTTGCATTCCTGAAAGATCAAGTTATTTGAGCTGTAATCTATTTCTTTGGTTACAATCGGATTTCTGTTCTAATTTATTTTTTAATCATTCTCTCAAGCTGGGTGTCTCACCCCAAAGTCTCCAGCATACCAGATTCAGTTGATTAAACTGGAATACTGGTTTTTATATGAGTTGCGAAATTCTTTAACGCAGGTAGCAATATGCCCAAAATAAATAGCAGAAGTGAACTAAATTACTTGATTAAAAGGTTTGGAAACGATTAAGTACTATAGTGATGTGATTTTCCTCACTAGATGTTTTAGTTTTAATTTAAACAAGAACATAAGAAAAGTTGAAGGTTATATGTAGCACAAGAGCAGAATTGTTTTACATATATATAAAACTTCTGATATATATAATAATATAAATTGCTGTATATTTTGCCACTAACGGTTAATGCTGGTATTATGATGGTGCTTCTGCATTTTTGGACACCAGATCTGAAACTAAAAATCTTTAAGAAAGGTTTTTATGGATAAGTAGTGGTTAACCCACATTGTAGTTATAAATTTACAGTTTACATGTTTAAATATTCATTGTATGTATGTATGTATGTATGTACTGTATGTATGTATGTATGTATGAGCTGTGTTCCATAAGGGAAGAAGGAATGCTAATTACAGTTGGAAGGCAGGTGGATGGGCTTGTCACGCGCATAACGGCCAAATCGATCAACATTGTATAAGGCAGGTATATCTTTAATGACTTTTACACTCTGACGATGTTAGCAGTTGCTAACGAAAGCTAAGTGAGAAATATAATTTTAAAGTTCCGGAGATCACAATGTCTGTTTCTTTTATAACTACACTTGGAACTCGCATTTTTAAGACAATTCACAATATTTACACACACACACACACACACACACGTATGTGTGTGTGTAACTGGCCAATCATCTCAGATTACAAAACACATTCTAAGTGTTCACAGAAGCTACAAATTGTCAGCTGGAAAACAAAAATAGTAAATTTGGAGGAGAACTGAGGAGAACTAGTGAAAAATAATATCTACATTTAGAAATGACAACATTTTGTTGCTAACAAACATCAGTCCAAGGCAATGCTTTACAGATTAAAGCAGGAACGTTTTCCAGTGTTTGGTTGTGAATTCTGGATTCTAACAACATGGCAAGGTCATTTGACCTAGATTAGCCTAGATTGTTGTACCCTGGCTTCACAAATCAAAATGACCACTAAATGGCAATAAGAAAATATTTTTGCTATGTAGTAGCCATGTGGCATTATGCAGTTTGGATATGGACGTACTACAACCACGTCAATGGGTTCCAGAGCACTCCTGTTTACTTTCTTGGACTCAAATCAAGGGTGGATAAGTTTTTCAGCTAGTGGTCATCCAACCCTATTGAGCATGGGGGAATGATGTGAGTGTGAGATAGGGGGGGAGGGAGAGGGGAATAATTGAAAGTGGTTGAAATCTAGTGAGATCTGCAAGAACCTAGAAGAAATCTATAAGAGATTTGGCTCTTTCATGAGGGTTCTTTTATTTTCACTTTTGTGTTTTAAAAAGTCTTAATTTCGGTGGCAAGATGCCCATCGGCATTGTGTCCTATCTACCACCTAAGTCCATAATGTCTTTCCATTTAGTTCTTCTAGGCACAACAATATTTGCCTCTGGTAAGTCTCCAGTGATGCATTGTTGTTGTTTTTGTCTTTGTGTATCTTAATGTCATACAAAAGTTTGCAAGAACTTTTGCACGTAAACAGTAAAGTTTTAAGGAGTGCCTGGGATTCAACTGTTCCCTTCCTTCCATTGCATTGCGTTGCAGTGAGGATTATGTTTTTGATCATATACAAGTGGATATTAGCTGTTTGCAAAATGCCCAAATTCCTTTTCACATGTGCTATACAACCTCCTGATCCGGTTGCCCCTAATTAATAAAGGTGGTCAGTGATGAGACTGAGTAAACCCGTAACAATAGGGAAGATATTCCATGTTGTTGGGGCAACTATTTAAAGGACCCATTAATTATTCTTAAAAGAATTTGAATCTCTTTGCCAGAGCACAAACCATATGATTTGGGTGAGAGGCAATAAAATGAATCTCAATGGAAACTCCCTTATGAAAATAAAGCTAAAGAGAGCTGCATATTAATTACTCAAATAAGTCTCCATAGGAAATACTAAAAACAAAACAGTCAAGATGCTTTATCTGCATGGTTTCAAGGTTCAACCGTCAAGGGAAACAGAAACAGTCTCTTACCACAGAGGTCTCATTCATCCTTCAATCCATATTCTTCCTTCTCTGCATAAAACTACCCTGATCTAATTTAAACATAAGCGGATGTGTTTGCCTACAAATACACCAAGACTTTGCCTGTCTTGATACAGTTTAGCCAATATACCAATAGTATCTCTGGAATACTTTTGGCAGTCTGAAGCACCATAATTTGTTATAGCAAACTCTCTCATACACATACAGACATTAGTAGAGCATATTAGAAACTTTTTGTGGGGTGGGGTGGGGTGGGAAGACTAGTAGATGAAGCAGCTTCACCTTCTGGAGAGATTGTGTCACCATAAATCAGTTAGCCTTTAAGGTGCCAGGAACCCTTATTTTATTTATTTTCCTCTCACTCAGAGGAAAAGCAATTATTTAGAACAAAGGCTAAGTAGAGAGATTAGATTTCCAAGTAGAAAGGAAGGGATCTTATCAGTTTAAAGCTGGATGCCTCATCTTCAGAGTTAGAAAACCAGCAGTCTATCATTAGGATCCTCACAAAATGGTTAGCTTATATAATATTCTGCCAACAAGAAATAGCCCATAGTGAAATCAAGTACTCTAAAAGGGATTTCATGTTGGCATTAAGTTCCAATTTCAGGAGCCCATCTTTCTCCAGGATTCAAACTTCTATCATTAAACTCACAACAAAACCAAATCCATTATTTTCCAGCTGTTGAAGGGTTTCAATAATATTCTCTCCTTGCTTTCATTTCATTCATCCTTCTTGGACCACATATTTGAGATCAAGAAATTAAGTCCCTTGACCCATAACAACAAAACATATTTTAAAACCTAATGTAGGGTCATTTTACCACACTTATTTATTCAGTTAGATGGATTTGTTGGCAAAAGATATTATTGATTAATAATTGGAGCCTGGTTGATCTATAAACATTCCCGTGTTCCAGTGGTGGGTTTCAAAATTTTTTGGAACCTACTCTGTGGGTGTGGCCTCCTTTGTGGGAGTGGCTTGCCAGAATGTTGACCTGGTGGGAGTGGCTTGCCGGCCATGTGTTCCCCCCCCTCCCTCTCTCTCCTTCCTTTTGTCTCTCTGTCCCTTTTTTCTTTTTTTCTTTCATCTCTCACTCTTTTTCTTTCTTTCTTCTTTCTTTCTTCCTTCCTTTCTCTTTCTCTCTCTCTCTCTGTGTCAGTCTGTGTGTGTGTGTGTGTGTGTGTGTGTGTGTCTGTCTGTCTGTCTGTCTGTCAGTGGTGGGTTTCAAAATTTTTTGGAACCTCTTCTGTAGGTGTGGCCTGCTTTCCGGGTCCACTAGTGGAACCTCTTCTAACCGGTTCGGTAGATTTGACGAACCGATTCTACCGAATAGGTGTGAACTGGTAGGAACCCACCTCTGCCGTGTTCCAAGAAAAATAAGGCAACATCTTATATATCATTTGCAGTGTATTTAACATAGTAAGATATATTTAAAACACTCCCTTTAAAATTTTTATTTTCTACAGAAAGATATTGGAAGAGGAAAAAAAATCTGTACCAAGGAAAACAGAGCAACATCTAAAATAATTGATGTAATTAATTTTTAGTTGCATAATCCCCATGGAATTATCTGCCCTATTTGCTCAAGTAAATTTGAAATTCTTTGTTCATACAAAACAGAAACCTTTTGTTCTGTATATAGAAAATGAACAACATCAGATATGTAGTCCAGTATCACCCTTTTAGGATTGAAGAACTCTGCAGGAAAAGAACTTAAGAACGGTGCAGATTTCCCCCCCCCCCTGTGTATGAAAATCCATTGCTATATAAAGAAATCCCTGAAACTGACTTCTATGTACAGATGATCACTTTTGAGGACTGCAGATCTTACGTTGCGGTCAAACTTCTTTTAACTTCAAACGGGTGCATGTGCAATAAAGCACACTTTAATGTATAATTATGCAGTTCCTGTATTAAGGAACTTCAATCGCTACAGAGTGCTTTAAACATTTACTCTAGCATTTACAGGAATTACTGTATGGATATTATAGTCTGCAGAAAGCAGCCTCTCAACAATGCAAAATGATCTGAAATTAAAAGGTAGAAAAAGCGACAAGGAAACAAAAAGCTGTTGCCACTAAACCCAAATTGCAAATGTTTCACATCACAACTGCTCTTAGGCTTCCTCAGTTACAGGTATATTCTAATAAGAAATTTATACTACATCTTTCTACCAGATTTATTTCCGCCTATGGGCCCAATGCCAATTTTTAATTAAGTTCATTGGCCTGCCTCAGATAAAGACATGTTTTAATTACTATCCATATCAAGGTTTGTAGGCAAGAAGAATCACAAAGAATGCCAATATTGAAATATCTCAGTGCTTTCTAGAGCAGGAGTGTCAAACTCGATTTCAATGAGCACTGCATCAGGGTTGTGTTTGAGCTCGGGATGGGGGCGTGGCCAGTTTGACGTCACTTGTGTCAGGGGCACCTGTGGTGGCCCAAGCTCTCTCCCAGCGAGAACAGACTCCTGAGCTCCATTTTTAGCTGCAACCCTCTTCCAACAAAAACGTAGTTCAGCTGTGCACGACCCTCCTGAACTCCATTTTCACTGGCAGAGGTCGGTCCTTCGCGGTCTCCAGGGTGGCCCCGCAAGCTAGATCTATGTACCCATGGGTCCCGGACCTTGAGTTTGACACCCGTATTCTAGACCAGTGTTTCCCAACCTTGGCAATCTGAAGATGTCCGGACTTCAACTCCCAGAATTTCCCAGCCAGCATTCGCTGGCTGGGGAATTCTGGGAGTTGAAGTCCGGACATCTTCAGATTGCCAAGGTTGGGAAACACTGTTCTAGACAGTATCAATCTTTGATGATAAAGCTGCCCCCTTAATCTTACAGAATTGGATCTTTCTAGCTCTCTGCAGATTCACCCAAACTTATCATCACTTAATTAATTAAAGAACAGCTTTCCTACCTCTTTGGTTAAATTAAAAAAAAAACTTAGTGGAAATCTTTGCAGATGCAGATAAAGCTCTTGAGAACATGTCTGTAACCCCAGTTAATACAGAATATTATTGAGTCACTGTAACCTTAAGCCTGTCACTTTTGTACCTACTTCCAGGATCTATTGACATTTATTATTAATATTTATAGTTCTTGCCTGCAGGCAGCTACATGTTCCTTTAAGAAATTCACTGGTGGATACGTCCTGTGCTTCTTAAACACTCACACTTTCAAATATATCCATTGGGAAATGAGCCAATAGATAATCCTTTTGCTTAAAGCACTTCCATTTACTGTTGCAGTAAGAAATTCACAATTCAAAAGCATAGTGTTAAATAAAAGGTAAATAAAGGGCAGACTACTGTAAAAGCTCAGGAGAGAGTTGATAAAAGCTAAGGGTTGCACATTTCTTTCTTTTAAAAAAATGCTTTTGTGAACCAAATGCTGGCTAAAATTCTTAAGGCAATAGACTACTGTCAGTAAAGAAAGAAGGTAAGCTTCTTCTATTAATGCAACTGTAAAAAAAGATTTTCCCATACAGTATTTGATAAGTGGTGAAGACAAATTAAGAGCCTTTAAGAAATCGTAGTATGCATTTTTTTTACAGTAGATTGAGTATCATACATACATAGATCCACTCACTATGATGTGCATGGCTTTGAATGAACTGTAACATATCATTCAAATCCTAATATTGGATCAACTACTTTCTAAAAACTAATTACTGAAATCTCAGCTTTTAATTTTTTAAAAAAAAGTTTAGTAGTTCAACATTCCTCTGAGAACTTCTGATCATAAAGACAAGTCCTACTTTGTTCTATGTTTAGAACAAACACTGTAATTTAAGTTAATTTAAGAGATAACTTGGATCACGCATTGTCCTAGGTCATGTTGTCTATAATCCTACTTCATTAAATAAATCACCCATTAGAAGAATTCAAACAGCATCCTGAATCCCAATGATTTAATATGCACTGAAGCGAAGTGAAAATAGTCCCCGATTGGGTATTTAAACTAGGAAAGACTAATCTGACATTCAAATGATATACAAGCTAACAATAAGAACCAAGAAGGAAACTTCAGTGAACCATAACAATCCAATCCAGTTTGCAAAATAGTAAACGCAGAGATTCACTTGCTTTGCAATATTGCAAAGAGAAGGACATTCAGTTTGGACCTGGGTACTTGAGAGACTGCCTGCTGCCAATTACCTCCCATAGACCCGTTAGATCACACAGGGTCGGCCTCCTCCGGGTTCTGTCTACCAGCCAATGCCATCTGGCTACCACCCGGGGGAGGGCCTTCTCTGTAGCAGCTCCGGCCCTTTGGAATGAACTCCCCGCGAAGATTCGGACCCTCACCTCTCTCCAGGCCTTCTGGAAAGCCGTCAAAACCTGGCTGTGCCGGCAGGCCTGGGGTTGATGAGTTCCCCTCCCCTCTCGACTTGTATGGCTGTATGACTCTTGTGTATTTTAATTACGTGTATTGTGTTTGTATCCTCTTTTCCCCTTTTGAGTTGCTTGCCACCCTGAGTCCCTCCCGGAGAAGGGCGGCATACAAATATACTAAATCTTAATCTTAATCTTAATCTCTTCTTCCTACAATTTGGGATGCTCTAAATCAATCAATCAATCAATCAATCAATCAATATTGCTTTATTTTGGCCAGTGACTATATCATAAAGGTAAAGGTTCCCCTTACACATATGTGCTAGTTGTTCCTGACTCTGGGGGGCGATGCTCATCTCTGTTTCAAAGCCGAAGAGCCAGCGCTGTCCAAAAATGTCTCCATAGTCAGCATGGCCAGCATGACTAAATACCAAAGGCACACAGAACACTGTTACCTCCCCACCAAAGGTGGTTCCTATTTTTCTACTTGCATTTTTACATGCTTTCGAACTGCTAGGTTGGCAGAAGCTGACAAGTAATGGGAGCTCACTCGGCTACGTGGTGCTAGGGATTTGAACTGCCGAACTGCCGACCTTTCTGATTGACAAACTCAGCATCTTAGTCACTGAGCCACTGGATCCCACACACATGCAAAATGGCATATAGTTGCATAAAATAACCCCAAACCTAAAGTCACAAAACAAATTTATCTCAACTTCACAATTAAAGGGAATTGGGGAACATGTCTTGTTCCAGTGAGGGGAAGTAAGTTTTGTCATCTAAGTCTATATAGGCTTCGACACACATTTTGGCTACCTTTTTGTCCATCTCTGGACTGGAACGAGCAAGGAAAATATGAATTGTGATGTTTCATAGCAAACTTGGAGGCTGATAAAGCAATAGCTTATTTACCAGAGATGGGCAAACATGATCCCTATACAACCTGTGGAATTCAATTCCCAGACTTCCTGAGCCAGCATGCCAGGAATTCTAGGAGTTGAAATCCACAGGTCATAAAGAGGCCATAGATGTCGACTTCTGCTATATAATATGCAGAACTCTTATAATTACCTATGTCGTAAAGAGATAAAACATGAGGAGAAATGGAGGTAGGTTAATTTATGGTTGGTACCTTCAGGCCAGGGAGTGTATCTAAGATATCCTTGGATTGACTGCGGAATTATCTAGTTAAAGACGTTAGTCATAAACTTGTCACCCTGGGGGAACATTCAGTCTCTACGTTTAGAGAAACAGCTAATAGAGACAAGTTTCCATTCCTGAATGAAAGAACTAGAGCTTCAAAGAGTTTGAAAAAAGTTCTTCAAACATCATTTCAGTAAGAAGGAGTGACAAATATATTCCTTACTCGATTGTTGACAAATCATGCTTTATGCAATTCTATACCATACATTGTTTATAGTGGAGTTATGAAAATAGCAACCTCCGATTTCTTCACAGAAGCATTCATACTAAATGCATACCAAGTATCAAAAATAATATTTGCCAAGGGATAATATGGAGGCTGAACTAACATCTCCAAATGATTTTATCCTCAAAGTCCTGCTTTATATATTTCAAACACATATCACTTGACTTCCCAATACCAAAACCTCAAGGCAGTGTGAAAGAATCTGATTATTTAGTTGATTAGTATGGTCTCTTTTTGAGTAGTTGGGTGGATGATGTGGGGGAAAATTAAAGAAGCTAGTATTTTCCTTTTAAAAGGAACACGGTGGCTCAGTGTCTAAGATGCTAAACTTGTTGATCAGAAAGGTCGGTAGTTTGGCGATTCGAATCCCTAGCGCTGCGTAACCGAGTAAGCTCCCTTTACTTGTCCCAACTTTTGCCAACATAGCAGTTCGAAAATATGTAAAAATGCAAGTAGAAAAAATAGGGGCCACCTTTGGTGGGAAGGTAACAGCGTTCCATGTGCCTTTGGCGTTCAGTCATGCCAGCCACATGACCACAGAGATGTCTTTGGACAGCGCTGGCTCTTCGGCTTTGAAATGGAGATGAGCACCTCCTCCTAGAGTTGAGAACGACTAGGACATATGTGCGAAGGGAACCTTTACCTTATTTTCCTTTTGCACATAAGATCCATACACAGCCATGGCAAAGAATAATGGGAAAGGGCCAACAAAGGATATCAAAAAGTCAAGATGGTGTTCACAACTGCTCAAATGAGGGCTCACGTGAGGATGCCCCTGGGAGAAAGCACACAAGCCACATCTCTGTGGTCATGTGGCCAGCATGACTGAATGCCAAAGGCGCATGGAACACTGTTACTTTCCCACCAAAGGTGGCCCCTATTTTTTCTACTTGTACAAGCACAAATTTGGGTGGTGATAAAAGCTACTTCATGGAGTGGTGTTAATATGGTTCTGCAGTTCTAATCTTTTTCAATTTAATATCAAAGAACTACCAGCGTTCCCAGGGCTCCATGACTAGGTCTTTGAAATATGGATCACGGTAATAACAGTTAAAATTATTACTATACTATACAGGTAGTCCTCGACTAAAACAGTTCATTTAGTGACCATTCAAAGTTACAATGGGATTGAAAAAAAAATGACTTATGACCTTTTTCTCACTTATGACCATTGCAGCATTCCTTGTGGCCATATCATCAAAATCCAGATACACGGCAACTGATTCATATTTATGATGATTGCAATGTCCTGTGGTCACATCATCATCCTCTGTGACCTGCTGACAAGCACAGTCAATGGGGAAGCCAGTTTCCCTTAGCAACTGTGGCAAGAAGTCATAAAATGGGGCAAAACTCACTTAACAAATGTTCCATTTAACAACAGAAATGTTGGGCTCAATGATGGTCATAAGTCGAGGACTACTCAAATAGGATTGGGAAGGTGAATGTTTTAACAATTGGGTAAAAGCCTAGGCTTAAAACTTTTTATGTTAATCGTGTAAAGCTTCCGTCGGTTTAGTGATCAAAACAGATAAGTGATATTGTGGGGACTCCATTCCAATAATAGTAAAATAGTATTTATTTCTGAGATTGTATTTATCATATAATGTAATGTAATATGTAATGAAATATTGAAAGTGAAATATTTTTAACACCGAGGGTTTTGTTTTATTTATTTCATGTATTATAGGGCACAGATTTTCAACATCTCTTAACTTTGTCTTCTCTTTTAAATATATAGCAGCAAGCAATAAAATTTGCAATGTGGTGTGGCTGCATCTATTCTACAACAGATTTTTATCAGTTGACCTTATGCAAGATGAAAGTCGGCTGTACTATAAATTTGAAAATGGTCCATCCTACTATATCTAAAAAGATCATTTGCAATGACCCATAAATAACTGATCTTAAATTGGGGTGGTTTTGTATGGACATTGGCTCCTTCCTCAATGTTAATAATAATAATTTTATTAAATGTATATGCTTCCCAACTCCCAGTGACTCACTTTCTGACAAGGTGACTTAGTAATATATATGAAATTGAAAGAGGAAGTCAGACATAAAAGGAAGGAGGAAGGGAGGGGAAGAACAACCTCATAATTTGTACTGTTAATAATGATGCAAACTGAGAATAATGACTTATTCTAGTGAGACCCAGGGTCAAATTTCTCCACTCAGCCAAGAAGCTCATTGGCTAACTTGGATCAGATGCTCTCTCCCAGCCTGACCTATCATCTCAACAGTCTTGTTGAGAAGGCAGAACAATGGGAATATGATAGTCATCTACGCTATTTTAAACTTCTGAAGAGAAGGTGGAATAGAAATTATGGATTCATCTACCTGGAGAATTGGCTCCTGTATCCACAGCCTAGACTGGCATAATGTTCCCACGACATTATGAGACATACAATATATCTCAAAAAAAAAAAAAAAAACAGTTGGGATCCCCAGCAGTTGACATACTATATCCTATGGTTATGGGGATTTGAAGATGTAACAACATTGTCAGGTGTGCATTCCAGGACAATTAAATAGCCTTGTCTTCCATACACTTTCCTCTCTCTATCATTTTCTGTGCAGTTTTCTTGGCAAGTTTTTTTAGAAATTGCCAAGAAAACTGCACAAGTTTTAGAAGTCTAAAAACTTTTAGAAAGTTTTTTTTTAGAAATTGCCATGGAAGGAGACAATTGCCTCCTTCCTAGGGCTGAGAGAGGGATCACCCAGCCAGCTTTGTGCCTAAAACAGGACTAGAACTCACCGTCTCCTAGATTATAACCGTAACAGCTACACCAAGCTGGTTCTCACATATCTTTCTCTAAGCCTATTTTAAAGCAATGGCAAGATTGCTGATGAGTTGTAAAAGTTGCCTGCTAAATTGCAGATTGTTTATTATTATTTTATTTATTTGTTTTGTCAATCGTTTACAAGATAATAGGTATAAGAATAAACGTGAGCATGAATGAAATGGGTACGAATAAATGGGGACAGTAGTACAGGGGCGGGAGTCACGACGGTGCGGTTATGCACACCTTACAGACCTCTTAGGAATGGGGTGAGGTCAATAATAGACAGTTTAAGGTTAAAATTATGGGGATCTGAAGATGTAACAACAGAGTCAGGTTGTGCATTCCAGGCATTGTGACCACTCTGTTGCTGAACAACACAACAAAAAAAAGATTGTAGACCATTATAAGTTCCCTGGAACAAGAGATTGCATTACAGGTGCCTTTGCTGGTTTTAAACCTATCTCTCCAGTCCAGTCCAAAGTTAAAAGTTTCAGAAAGTTACGTTTGTTTGCTGCAGGAGGTTAACTTAGGTACTCAACCGGATACCCTGCCTGCACCAAGAAAATTCTGCAAACACTTTTGTGGGAATACAAAACTTTGCCTGAAGTTTAATCCGGTTTCTTTCCCTGGCCCTTTGTGGGGAAGTTTTTACAAGAGCCCAACTTAAAACGCAAGAAGACTTTAAAAATAAATTCTCACACTGCCCGGGAAATGAAAGAGGAAGCGGAGGCGTTATAAAAAATGCTTCTCTCACCTTAAAGGCAGGGAAGGGAAAGGAAACTTTGAAGAAAACCATTCGCTCACCCGAAAAAGCCGGAGGGAGGGAGGGAGGGAGGGGGGCAGAGAAAAGGGCCCTGGGAAGCCGCTCCCCTGCCGACCCGAGGCACTCACCGTTGATTAGGGAGCCTTTGCTTTTTCGGGCCAAGGTCTGTTGGATTTGCCGCTGAATGCGGAGCGACTTTTGCGCTTCGGCTCTCCCGCCCGACAGCTTCGACGGCAAGGCGAGCGTGGAACTGTCCTGCTCATCCAGACCTTGCTGGCCCAAAACGGTGCGGATGTAGCCGGGGTCGGGACTGCAGACGGGAACGGCCATGGTGGCTGGGCGAGAGAGAGCGGACCTCGGCGGCTGGCGGGCAGTTGTCGGCCGCGCTCGGCCGGGACGGACTGAACTGGGCTGGGCTGGGCTGAGGGACCTGCCGAGGGGGCTGAGCGAGTCTCCACCTTCTGGCGGAGGAGCGCGGCGGCAACAGCCGGCCCCTCCCTTCCACCCAGCCACCCAGCCACCCCGCGGGAATCTGCCGGCCGCACCCGCGGGGCAGCTCCGCCTCCCGCGCCTCCTGTTTGGGCGCGCGTCACCTTTCATCCAGCCGGTCCGCCGAGTTGCCTCTGGCGCTCCGGGAACTGCGGTGATTTCTCCTTGCAATAGCAATAGCAATAGCAGTAGACTTATATACCGCTTCATAGGGCTTTCAGCCCTCTCTAAGCGGTTTACAGAGAGTCAGCATATTGCCCCCAACAATCCGGGTCCTCATTTTACCCACCTCGGAAGGATGGAAGGCTGAGTCAACCCTGAGCCGGTGAGATTTGAACCGCTGAACTGCTGATCTAGCAGTAGCCTGCAGTGCTGCATTTAACCACTGCGCCACCTCGGCTCTTGCAATCTAGTGGCGGGGCAGGTGGGGAAGCAAATGGCAGAAGGCCAGAGTGGGGTCTTTGGGTCGTTACTCGGGAGTAAATCCCCTACACCGTGGAGACCGCGGATAGCGATTAACCCTTTGCTGGGAAGATACAAGGTACAATAGCAGAGTTGGAAGGGACCTTGGAGGTCTTCTAGTCCAACCCCCTGCCTAGGCAGGAAACCCTATACCGTGTCAGACAAATGGCTATCCAACCTCTTCTTAAAGGCTTCCAGGGAAGAGTGAGGAAAACTCGTCCTTGAAACGGGATGACCTGAGAATCCACGCTAAGCCCAGCAAGGGTTTTACTTTGTGTAAATATAGTTATGCGATTTTGTGTTGTGTAAATATTGGTAAATGTAGGGACTCGGTGGCTAAGACGCTGAGCTTGTTGATCAGAAAAGTCGGAAGTTCGAATCCCTAGCCCACGAAACGGAGTGAGCTCCCTTTACTTGTCCCAGCTTCTGCCAATCTAGCAGCTCAAAAGCATGTAAAAAATGCAAGTAGAAAAATAGGGAACACCTTTGGTGGGAAGGTGACAGCCTTCTGTGTTCCTTTGGCGTTGGCCACATGACCAAGGAGACTCTTTGGACAGCGCTGGCTCTTCGGCTTTGAAATGGAGATGAGCTAGCACATATGTACTAGACCAGTGGTTCCCAAACTTGGCAACTTTAAGACTTGTGGACTTCAACTCCCAGAATTCCTCAGCCAGCTCTGCTGGCTGGAGAATTCTGAGAGTTGGAGTCCACAAGTCTTAAAGTTGCCAAGTTTGGGAACAACTGTACTAGACTACCTTGGCAACTTTAAGACTTGTGGACTTCAACTCCCAGAGTAGTTTGAAGTCTCCAAACTACTCAAGCAAAGCTGGCTGAGGAACTCTGGGAGTTGAAGTCCACAAGTCTTAAAGTTGCCAAGGTTGGAGACCACTGTACTAGAGGGGAACCTTTACCTTTACCTTCAAATACAGGGAGTCCTAGATTTATGGTTTGTACAATGGAGCCCAACATTGTTGTTGCTGGGTGAGTTAAGTGAGTTTTGCCCCGTTTTGCGGATCTTTCTTTTGCCCCTGTTGTTAAGTCAATCACTGCAGGGGTTAATTTAGTAACAGACGTCTTGAATGAATCTGGTTATCCCTTTGACTTTGCTTTGTCAGAAGGTCGTGAAAGGTGATCACGTGACCCCCAAGGGACAGCAACCGTCATAAACAAATAGTGGCCAAGCATCTGAATTCTGATCGTGTTACCAGGCTCAACGGTTGTGAGTGTGAAAAATATTGTGGTGGGATTCATAAAGTTTTACTACCAGTTCTGTGGGCCTGGTGTGGCTTGGTGGGCATGGCAGGGGAAGGATACTGCAAAATCCCCATTTCCTCCTGATCAGCTGGGACTCGGGAGGCAGAGAATAGATGGGGGCGGGGCCAGTCGGAGGTGGTATTTAGCGGTTCTCTGAACTACTCAAAATTTCCGCTACCGGTTCTCCAGAACTGGCCAGAACCTGCTGAATACCACCTCTGGTCGTAAGTCACTTTTTTTCAGGGCTGTTGTAACTTCAAACAGTCACTAAGTGAAGTGTTGTAAATCGGGGACTACCTGTACACTCTGCACTTCCTCGGGAGTGCTTTCGTTTCTTCACCTGGTTGATTTCATCCCCCCCATTTTAAATTTAGGGTGGGGGGGGGAGGAAGGGATGGGAAGACAGGCTTGCTGCTAGTCAAATTCCTCTATGAGTAGTTAGGGTGCAGTACTGCAGGCCACTTCAGCTGACTGTTAACTGCAGTTCAGCGGTTCAAATTTCACCGGCTCAAGGTTGACTCAGCCTTCCATCCTTCCAAGGTGGGTGAAATGAGGACCCAGATTGTGGGGGCGATATGCTGACTCTGTAAACCGCTTAGAGAGGGCTGAAAGCCCTATGAAGCGGTATATAAGTCTAATTAATAAATAAAATAAATAAATAAATATGTATCTATTGAAGTGGGCTGCAGCTGACTAAAACCGGAGCTAAGGGTTGAATTGTAAGGTCCTTGGTGCTCTCTGAGCTTGGTGGTTTTCTTGCAGACGTTTCATTACCAAACCAGGTAACATCATTGCACTGATGATGTTATCTAGTTTGGTAATGTAATGTCTGTAGGAAAACCTACAAGCTCAGAGAGCATCAAGGACCCTACAATTCAACCAACAGTTCGGTCTTTTAATAAATTATGTTATTTGGGAAAGTTGCCATCACTTTTTAAGTGCTGCCATAGAGTAGCAGGGCTCTCCTCTTATAACAACCACTTTTTCCAAAGTTAGACCTTCCCCAACATGGTGCCCCCATCTTTCTCTGTGAGCATTATAAAATGCAACACACCCAGAAATTAGACAAACAAGTCTCCTATAACGGAGCTCTTTTCCTTCTATAAATTAGCTGGTCTCACCACTTCTAGTGTAATGGGATCCCACTATCCATTTATTGTATAAACTGTCAGTCCCGAATCCGCTGTAAACCTTAACCTTTGACTGCAAACTGAGTAGCCTTAACTCTTCAACTAAATCCAGGTTTACAAATAATCTGTTATTAATCAATTTGATATGAAAGAGCAATTGATAGTTTTGTGGCAACATCACTAAGTAATACCTTAGGACAGGGGTGTCAAACTCACGGCCTGCGGGCCGGATGTGTCACGTGATGGCCTCGGCCCCTCCTGGTTTAGCAAAGGCGGAAAAAAAGTCCCGATACATCATGTGACTATGCCAATTTGAGACTCCTGCCTTAGGATAACTTCGAAGCAATTACCTATTAAAATGACCAGGGAATTAATACTAGACCAACAATCAAGGTGAAACAATTCCCTAATCAAGAAACTACCGACTTAGTAAAGCTAATAGTAAACAACAGTCCAATCAAGGAACTACCAAGACCACTCCCACCAGCACTGACAGAGCAAGCCACTAATGTATAAAATGTGAGCAAACCATATTTCCTTACTAGCATGGATGATGTTACCTAGTTTGGTAATAAAATGTCTGCAAAGAACACCCTCAAGCTCAGAGAACACCAAGGACTCCGGAGTTCAACCTACAAATATTCTCTGCTATCAGCACCAATTATAACGCTGTGTTGATATTTTAAGAAACAGTTCCATCTTTTGAGCTAAAATACTTCGAGGGGGATATCAGTTTATTTCCCAGGCTCTGCAGGGAGAGAAACGATTTTTGTTATGTTCATCTTTTCAAAATAACACCAATGAGCTTTTCACCTTTGGATCTTGGATTTGTAATTTCTCTGGATTACAAATTAACATTTTCAGTAAACTCTTATCTGCTGTGTTGCAATGCTTACACACAGTTTTTTGTCTGTGACTCAGGAAGTTTCCGGTGAATGCTAATCCATGTTTGGAAATCTTCCAAACTGGTGTCAATCTCTTCCCTACCCAAAAAGGAATAAGTGTTGAATCATTCCTTTTTTTGGTAGCGTTCTACGGATACTCTTGCATACCTATTGGTAAACACTATTTTTTCTTGAGAGTTGCAGATAGTGGCATTATGACTGAGTGAATGGGGACTTGAATAAAATAAGGATGTGATGGCCTTTAAGATCAGAAAATGTGTTCTTTTTAAAAATTTCTGCAGGTTTTATCTTTACGTTATCTCCTTTTATGAATTTACACAACAGTTAGTTTTATTGCTCTTTTAGATATCGTACCTGTATTTGATTGGATTTTATAGTTCCCACCTCTTTTTTCTGTAAACCTGCCAAGGAATCCTGGTTCTTGCAAAGATGAACTGCAAATAAGTACCATTTTGAAAGGCCTGGAAACTAATCTTCTCTTCATCAAGGCTATATGGAAGAACAGAAAAACTGTGGCTATGGAGCCTATATTCATTGTTCAAATCAACCCAGAGCTCTCAGTTGAGGCACAAATGACCAAATGATCCTACTTCAGATGTTATGCAAAGACCCAGCTCTCTGGGGAAGGCTTTAATGCTGGGATAGAAAGGAAGAGGAGGAGGAGGAGGAGGAGGAGGAGGAGGAGGAGGAGGAGGAGGAGGAGGAGGAGGAGGAGGAGATAACTAACATCAAGATGTATGGGTTCAGTTACAGGTGGCAATGGAGGCTCTATTGGAAGACCTGAACCCCATGTTAAGGGCAGATGTCCATGGAGAAAACCTATCTATGCGGTTGTTAAGAGTTCAGAATGACTTGATGGCATGTAATCAATCACCATTCTTTGCAGGGGAATTTATCATATTGGCAAAGGGTGATACAGCTCTCCTAGTGTTGTGGAGAAAACATATAGAGTGTATAGAGTTCAATTCCTCAAGGAAAGGTGAGATGGAAATACAGGTGGTCCTCATCTTACAGCCATCCGTTTGGTGACCATTCGATATTACAATGGGACTGAAAAATGTGACATACTTATGACCATTGAAGAATCTCCCTAGTCATGTGATCAGGCATTTTTGCAACTGGTTCATATTTATGACAGTTACCGTGTCCTGGGATCAGGTGATCACTATTTGTGACCTTCTGACGAATAAAATTCAATGAAGCTGTTACTAATTTAACAACTACAGTGATTCACTTAGCAACTATGACAAGACAGATTGTAAAATGGGGCAAAACTCACTTAACAAGTGTCTCGCTTAGCAACCAAAACATTGGGCTCAATTGTGGACGTAAGTTGACAACTACCTATGTAGGGATTAAAATTACCACTTCCTACAGGGAGAGAGTCTGTAGAGATTCTCAGTGCTCCAGGTCATGTTCCTCACTATCCTGTCAGAGTTGAAGAAGCTTCTTGGATCAGAAGTGAAATGTCTTCAAAGAAAAAAACAAAGAAAGTCAGTTCCACCACAAAATCGCGGAGGACAAAATCGCGCTCGACGAAAGCGCGCATTTGACGTCATCACAGCGCAACGAAAACATCGCGCTGTGATCGAAAAATGTAAAAAAAGCGAAAACCTTACCCTAACCCCCCCAAACCTAACCCTAAACTTAACCCTAAACCTAACCCTAAACCTAACCGTTAACGTAACGCTAAACTTAACGCTAACCCTTAACCTAACGCTAAACGTAACCCTAACGCTCTAAACCTAACCCTAACCCTTAACCTAACCCTAACCCTAACCCTAAACCTAACCCTTACCTTTATGTGAATCGGCTTGCTTTAATTTTAATTTTATTTAAATTTTTATTTTTTTTCATCGCGCTGTGATGACGTCACATGCGCGCTTTCGTCGAGCGCGATTTTGTCCTCCGCGGTTTTGACGGGTCACGAGAAAGTCCAGTTGCCTCCTGAAAAAGTACCTTTGGGACTATAGGGAGAGAGATTTATCTGCTTCGAATGTTCTTCACTATATTTTATACTAGCTGGATACCCATGGTTCTATTTTTCACACT
This sequence comes from Thamnophis sirtalis, assembly GCF_051295495.1. Lineage (NCBI taxonomy): Eukaryota > Metazoa > Chordata > Lepidosauria > Squamata > Natricidae > Thamnophis > Thamnophis sirtalis. The sequence goes on from NW_028261389.1 coordinate 18,798,927, forward strand.
TACGACTATTGTAGCATCCCCATGGTCTTGACAGACTCTCATTGTTATCATCACCAACAAAGTGTATCTGGAGAAATGAAGGCTGCTGCTGAGGCCCCACCATGATACTCCCTATCCTGTGGTAGACCTGCCCCTGAACTTTGAACGTTGGCATACAATTTCCTTCCTTCATCTCTCTGGTTCTAAAAGATGTCATTCTGAAGCATCTGTTATATTTCTGGGCAGCAGAAAGACAGTATTTTCCCTTTAACTGGTGTTAAAGTAGAAGGAACAGATTCGTCAGAACTGAGGAGGTCAGTGTAAGAAGTGAGTTGGGGCTGGGGACACTATGCAGGAGAAATTTGCTTCACAATCGGTTGGCTCAGTGGTGGTTGGTGATTGAAACACATAAGGCAGTGTTTCTCAACCTTGGCAACTTGAAGATGTCCGGACTTCGCTGGCTGGGGAATTCTGGGAGTTGAAGTCCGGACATTTTCAAGTTGCCAAGGTTGAGAAACACTGACATAAGGGAATATCTCTCCCTCCGCCTTGAGTTCGGAAGCAGTTCCATAGATGGAAGGCATAGACATTTTGGTGAGGTAGCGATGTTTAGTACTGTAAGGAGCCTCAGACTGCTCCTGAGTGAAGGAGTGGAATATGTGCCAGTTTGACCTGAGGTAATGGAATGTGAGGTAAGTGGCAGTTGGAACATTTCTGGTGGGGAGGGGGAGTAGAAGGTCTAACTCCCTAACATCAGAGCTTGTTAATATATTGTATATGAATATACTGTATATGAAATACTAATGATCTGATGGTCATTTCAAAAAACCCTTTCTTAGCGAGCACCTAGAAGCCAGGAGGAACGTACATGCCAAATGTCATGTTTGTAGGCTTTACCGTTCTGGAGATTTTGTGATGAGTGAGTGGATTTCGCTTTTATATTTATAGGAATATTTATTTTATAAATATTAGGAAGAGCCTTCAAATTTTCAATGGCGTCTCACTTAAGTAAAACAAAGAAAGAATGGTAGTAAATTAGATATGCATTTCAGAACTTGACTTTAGTCACATCGGGGCGGGGTTGGTAAACAGTATTCCATAAATAGAAAGGAGAAAGGGAAAGTCTGCTTTGCATTGCACCGAGCCATATTCCTGTCTGTTTGCATACCCATTATCAGAACCAGTCTTGGCAATGAACCTTTCACTGACACCATGCAAACAAATGAAAAGCCAGCACTGTTGAATTTGGAAACCACCTAAAGGCAAAGGTTCAACTCCAAAGGGAAACTCTACCTGAACAATTCTTCAGACTAGAATATCTGAGTAATTACTGATGGGTATTAGAATTCTAATACTTCTTAGGTTACTAACTCAGGGATTGTGGTTGACCAACATAAAGCTGGTTTCTTGATATTTCCTACTTGTATTTTATTAGCTAATGGGTTTTTGCTCTGGGCAAGAGATTGGAATAGAAGTCCTCCTAGGTCCCCGTGATTTTATGAATGTGCTAAATTCTTTTTTTTCCTTTTAGTAGAAGAGAATATATAGAATGTAGAGACATAGAGATAAACCACGTTTGGATAGGATCCAAAACAGACAAAGCTAAGAAGAAAACAAAAAGAACACATCCACATCCAAATAAGCAGGGATTAACACCAGACAAAGAAGCAGAAAGCAATAACTTAATCAAGGAACCATCAAGAAGAAAAGCGCACCCCAGTTTAAAACTGGCAGGACAAGCTACTGTATATAAACAGGGAGCAAACTCCATACTCAGTTGCGCTGATGATGTTACTTAGTTGGGTGGTGAAATGAATTCATGCAAACAAACAATCTCACACAACACTAAGGATTTCACAATTTCTTTCTCTTTACTGAGCGGGCAGCTTTTAATAGTCAAGAACCATAGAATTTGAGGTTCAGGGTTGATTTTGTAAGATACTGGATAGCTATTGGATATCAGTTTAGAATTTCTACAGCCTGTCAGAAATGGCCCAAGGTTACCCAGCCAACTTTTATTTCTACAGTGGGAATAGAACTCATTCCAGCTTCTGGCGTGTTGCCTTAACTAACTAGACTAATCTAGTGTGTGTGCGCACAAACATTCACTCTCTCTCTCTCTCTCTCTCCCTCCCTCCCTCTCTCCCTCTCTCCCTCGCTCCCTCTCTCTCCCTCTCTCCCCCTCTCTCTCCCTCTCTCCCCCTCTCCCCCTCTCCCTCTCCCTCTCTCCCTCTCTCTCTCCCTCTCTCTCCCTTCCTCTCCCTCTCTCCCTCCCTCTCTCCCTCTCTCCCTCTCCCTCCCTCTCCCTCCCTCCCTCTCCCTCCCTCTCTCTCTCCCTCCCTCTCCCTCCCCCTCCCTCCCTCTCCCTCCCTCCCTCTCTCTCTCCCTCTCCCTCTCCCTCTCTCTCCCTCTCTCCCTCCCTCTCTCCCCCTCTCTCTCCCTCTCCCTCTCTCCCTCTCTCCCTCTCTCCCTCTCTCTCCCTCTTCCTCTCCCTCCCTCTCCCTCCCTCCCTCCCTCTCCCTCCCTCCCTCCCTCTCCCTCCCTCCCTCCCCCCCTCTCTCTCTTAAAAGAATAGTAGCTTTAATAAAAATACCAAGATCAAATTTGCCTGGAAGTGCAGAATGCTGATTTTTGCACCTACGTTTTACAACTCTTAGCTGACAAACTTTCCCAGTTCCCAGGAACTAGTGAACAAATTCCTAGTTTGAAAGATATCTGGATTGGTTGTAGATACGGTCAAAACTTTTTTTTTCTTTTATAGCTCCCTGGTTAATGTTTTGCTATTTTTTTTCTTGCTTTGTTTGATCTGGCGTAGAGTGTAGTGAAGGGATAGGAAACTCTACTGTAAATGTTGTTGCTGTGTTCCAAGCGGTTTTGCCATCATTCACGCTGGAGGGGCTGTTGGAAATTGTAGGCCAGCAACATCTGGAAAGGCAGAGGTTCTTTACCCAGGTGGAATATCCAAGAGACTGAATTGCAAAGCATGAAAAACCTGTTTTGAATCTCACCTCACCCTTGAGTTCTCTGAAAAGTTAGATTTATGCAGCTGCTGTCCCTTGATCTAACCGGTATGTTGGAAAGTAAAACTAACTTAACTTCTGGAGCTGCTATACAGATTCTAATTAAACTAGTGCCCTCCCTTTAAAGTGTTTAGAATTGTAACATTTATTCAGATATTATTATATAAATTTGTTTTTGTTTGTCCATTCCTTAGTTAGATTATATGAAAAAACTGAAAAGGGAACACAGGATAAAAAAAAATCCCAATAAAATAAAAATAGAAGACTCTATATGAAGTCTCTCTCCACCCCCCCACAGTCTTAAATGTTTTATAAGCAAAGATGTTCTTAGTCTGAGTGAAGTAAATATGTACATTTTAGCCTTTTCTCGGTCTGCATTCTTGAAACAGCAGCAACAATTTTATCTCCGAAGACAGTTGTACTTCCTGTTCTGCAAGAAATAATAGACAAGGGGGAAAGAACAAAAGAATATCTACTTGTAGATGATTTATGTGGATGCATGCATTATATTTCAACAATCCACTCATAGGTGAAAGTTACAAGATTAGTGAATTAAATCTACGTTTGGAATATCCACTATAGAAAGCTGATATGTGAATTTATATATCCATTTTACAGGAAATGATGGATTGGAAAATGCTTTGCATGATACTGTTGGAAGAAATGTTCTTCTGGGTTCGGCTCCAAGTGGGGAAAAAGACACTGGAGACATGGAGGCTGCTTGGAATGATGGTTTTAATGGTGCGTAGGACCACATGGCTTGAGTCCTGAACAGAAAAGGCGATCACATGCTTCAATGTTGGTGGAGAAGAGAAGAGAAGGGAAAGCAAGGGCGGAAGAGAAGCTGAGTCCCTGGTTTTATCCCCCTCTGGCCTTTGATCTTGAGTTTGTGTTCTAATTGGTTGTCAGACTCCCATGGTGCCATGCAGGGGCAACTCTCTAGGCTGCGTTTTGAATCCAGGTTTGGTTGAGTTCTCAGATGCCATGTGGTGAGTTGGGTAATGCCTTAATCCCATCACTCTGGAGCTGAAGGGGAGAACTCTTTATTATGTAAAGTGGACTAGCTCAGGGTTTAATGGTTCATTGACAAAGGGGAATGGGCAGGAAGCTGCAGGAAGCTATTCTGTCTTTTAAAACATGTTTCTTACTTTTTCACATCCAGAGAAATATTCTGTCTTTTCAATATTGCTTTTAAATTGTGTATTGTTCTGTTCGTCTTTTTTATTCTTTATCTGTACCCCCTCCCTTGACTTGGATTGTGAGCCGCCCTGAGTCCCCTTAGGGGAAAAGGGCAGCATAGAAATTTAATAAATTCAATTCAATTCAATATTTCCTAGGATATTTTATTTTTCTGGGAGAGGGCTAGGTGATAACTTCCTACAATACGAAATTCAATAATCACACCCATTAAATTCAAAACTCAGACCACAGCATCAACATATATCAAGATTTTTTAGCTAAATGTAAATTTCTCAGACTTCATTCCCAAGAACAGATGGAATCACTGTTAGGATTTCACACTGTGAAAATACAGTCAGGGACAAACAAAAATACTTTGACATATTTCCAGGCTAAACTCTACAATGAATATTGATTACATGTTTTTACTAATACTGTAGCGCAGTGGTCTCCAACCTTGGCAACTTTAAGACCTGTGGACTTCGACTCTGGGAGTTGAAGTCCACAAGTCTTAAAGTTGCCAAGGTTGGAGACCACTGCTGTAGGTATGAAGAACTTAAAAACAGAAAAGAAGCTCTATTGACACCTTGTGGCTAATATGAGGAACAGCAGTCATGAAAAGTGGAATTTAGACAGCTGTTACTGTAATGTGATTGAATCAAAGTATTATTTATATTTGTTTGCTCAATAACATTGTTAATGTAATACATTTAATAAAGATAACAAAAGGCAATGCAGAGGAAGAGGGGAGAGCAGCTTTGCATTCCAGGTCAGGTTTCAAACTAGGCAAAGGAGCTCCCTCTGCACTGCCCTTTTAACGTTTAACCCTTCACTGTCTCCTTTCCATCTCACTCCACCAGGCACCTGCTTCTCCCCCTTCTTTTTAAAACTTTTTTTTTTAATATGAGGAAATATAGTTACTGCAAAGAACAAACTGTGGCTCATTATCCTGTTTTGAGTTAAAGAGGCCATGTGGAAAGGCAGAAGGTGGGGGAAATGCTGCTGGCTGACGGCTGCTCCCCGTCGCCCAGTAAGAACGACCCACAATACTGAGGTCTCTCACGGGAGTGGTGGAGGCCCTGGGAAGCCCAGGGCAGGGATTCCTGAGGCACCGCATGTGCATTTAACCACCCCTGCATTCACACCTACATTTGTTTAACATATGCCTTGGGATGATCCAGGATAAGGGCTCTTTCACTTAATGAGTTTCAGTTAACGTCCTCCAACCTTACGAACAAAACGGGCATGCTCTATTATTGTCGTAAGTCAAGGATTACCTGTACATGACTTTTTGAAATTGGATCACACCCTAACTTTGGGAAAACTATAGATAAAGCAATGCATATCCTATGGCTTCAAATCAATTCTATGCATTTAATAAATGAGTATAAAAATCTCAATAGAGCCAACTTGTCATAAGAATATGATTGGCAAGTTCTTGTAAAGGAAGTTAATGGTTGAAATATCCTGATCCCAAAGTCCAGGGCTGTTTTCTATAACAATAAGAAATCATTCCAATGTCTCTTAAACTGATTATTTTTTACCTTAAAGTTGGTGTTTTTTTCTCAAGAAACTCTTAATAATAATTTTAGTAACCCTTACATTTAAACAGATAAAAACTAATACAAACTACAAATAAAAAAATCTATAATAATAGAAACTCTTAAACATTTGAGTCTATTGTTCACAAACATCCTTCACTGTATCCAAAATTAAGGTATGTCTTGCTCCATTTTGTATTAGTAAGTCAAATTAAATGCTCTTCGCTATCTGGTTCCCTCTAGCACCCAACATTCAAATTCCTATCCAGATGTGCAGTACCTGAATATGAAGCATTTTCCCACAGGAAAATTCTTATAATTAATTTCCAAATTTTATTTCAAATTTATCTGGTCCCCTAGTCTGTTTGTAAATTTCTGAAGTCAATCAACTTTTTGCTCTTTATTAAAAAAAATAATTAAATCCATAAATTTATCTTTTAAACTTCTTTCACTAAAGATGAAAGGAAACTTAGCCCAAAACTCCTTAATAGATGAAAAACAATTAAGAAGCAATTTCCAAAGTTGAATAAGAAACAAAATTAATCATACTTTGTGTTTTTATAGGCTAAATTGAAGTTATAAAAGCTGAATTGAAGTCAACTCCAGCCACTCAACTCATGAGATAATTGCATAAAACTTCCTGCAGTTTACTCATATGGAACGTCTGTCTAGACTCTATAGAGTGAAGTGGGCAATCTCATGATCTCTCCTTTATCTGCAGACATTTTGACATCCAGAATTTACCATTTGATGCCATCACTGTGCTATCCTTACTCCTTCAAAGATATCTAGCTCACCATGACTCCTCACTGGAAGTCTTCAAGAAATTCTTTATGTTTGATTCAGAAGCCTCCCTTTGTGCGACTGTTTATCAAGATGCATAAAAGGGAAGCTTAATATTTCTTCCATAAAATTGTCACACCATCTTTGATGGCACTGTAAAAATGATAAATTATAGCTGTGAAGACAATTAGATCAGATTGTCTCATTAGCCCAATATTACAGACTGGCTGTTTAATCTTAGCTGAATGGTAGACAATAAAGTCCCATCAGAAATAGAACAGGGTCCAATTAAAGTCCAATCTTGGGAATTTGCATTCGTGGCAGAATGGATACTTGTACATATGAATCTTATAAAATGTAACTATGGCTTTATCCCATGGAAACATTAAATAATCATCCCCCCCCAATATTTATATCTTTCATTGTGCTAGGTAGCATTACTTTAGTCTTCTATTTTTAAATTTCTAGAATAAATATCCTGAGTATTTCAGTCAGTTTGCTTCCTTCCCACTATAGGTTGGTGAGTTGCAGGCAATAGTATGTTAGCCTGCAAACCTGTCTATAATTTAAAGATATTAGAGTGCATAAAAATGTATCTGCTATGGTAGCATTTGTGATATACTCAACAAATGTGGCAAAAGTACCATCCTTTCTGTTATCAGTGCATGATTCATGTACATAGCAACAGGTATGGCTGGTAAGTAAATCTGTACCTTTCTAGGATTCTAAACAATGGATGGAAACTAACTAAGAAGAGAAGCAACCTAGAACTAAGGAGAAATTTCTTAATCGTGAGAGCAATCAACCAATAGAATAATAATCAGAAATTGTGGGTGCTCCATCAGTGGAGGCTTTTAAAAATTGACTGGAAAACCATTTGTCTGAAATTATTGAGCAAGATGTTGGACTAGAGGATTTCCAATGTCCCTTTCAACTGTATTATTTTAATAATATTATTTGATATTGCGAGTTTTTAATTCTGTTTTCTGTATTTTGTTTTTGTCTCGTTGTTTTCTTTATATTGTCCCCATTCCTTATGGTTTGTTAGCCGCCCTGAGTCCCTCTTGGGAATAGGGCGGCATACAAGTTTAATAAACGATAACGATAACGAAGTTCTATGGTTTAAAAGTATTATGCAAAAGTTTTGATTGATCAGAGCCATGATGGGTGGTGGAAATCAATATCTATGAACCCCTCTAGTGATGGCATGTAGAAGATTGCAAAGTGGAATGCAAGAGGAGTAAATGGTAAAGATTGTGAATTAAACTGTAAGAAATAAAAATAGTTACTGTGTGTGGTGGTTAAACTAAGTGAATGGAGAATTACACAATAGATTTGAGTGTAGGTGATCTATTTTGGAGTGAAGTTGATGAAGATATGGAAGAGCGATTGTGAATGTAATAGCTAAAATTTCACTGGTGAGGATAAGCTCCTGTTTTCTAGGCTAATGTAAATAAAAGTAAGAATCTTATATGTTGCGTTTAATGCTCCAGTGAGTAGTAATAATGAAACAACTGGAGATGAAATTGAGGAGGAAATTGTGCAATAGCCTGTTTGCCAAACATGACATTTATTATGTCAGATGAGGGGAAAAAAATAATTGAGACATTTGGTGATCCATAAATAAACAAGAATGGTAACTGTTCAGAAATTATTTGGTTAAGAAAAGTGTGTTTCAAATATGAGATTTACTTCTGTGAGTTTTTTGTAAATTCAGCAGCATAGACATGTTTTCTTGGTACAGAGCCAATCAAATGTCTTCGGAGAAAGAATTCATAGGCTGTTAGGGTAACACCAAGTGCAGATGAAAAAAATGTTAAATCCAGAGAGATGGGGGAGTATTGCAAAGAGTCTAGCAACTCCTTCCTTCTCCCTTGAACCTCTGAGGTGTAAGAGGAAGGGAAAGGAAGACACGGGTGAATTTGCCATATTGTTATTATAAAGCTAAAGATAAGGGTTCCCCTTGCTAGTCATTCCCGACTCTAGGGGGCGGTGCTCACCTCCATTTCAAAGCTGAAGAGCCAGCACTGTCTGAAGACGTTTCCATGGTCATGTGGCCAGCATGACTAAATGCCAAAGGCACACGGAATGCTGTTACCTTCTCACCAAAGGTGGTCCCTATTTTTCAACTTGCATTTTTACATGCTTTCAAAACCGCTAGGTTGACAGAAACTGGGACAAGTAACGGGAGCTCACTCTGTTATGTGGCGCTAGGGATTTGAACCACTGAACAGTGACCTTTCTGATCGTCAAACTCAGCGTCTTAGCCACTGAGCCACCGCATCCCTATTATTATTATTATAGTCTATCTCAATATATAGCTGTATTCTTTTCATGGAGTCATATTTTCTGATCTGGTCTATTTTGAAGGTAAAAGTAAATGTAAAGGAATCCCTGCAGATTTGACTCTACTAATTGATGGTATGGGGCAGTACTCATCTCTGTTCCAAGGCCATTGACCCAGTGCTGTCCAAAGTCATTTCCCAGTTCATATGGCCAGTATGGCATTGTGGACATCTGTTACTTTCCCAAATGGTATTATTTATTTATTCACATTCACGTGGGTTTTGAACTGCTGGGTTCAAAGCTGGGGCGAGGATGGGAGCTCATCCTGTCATGTGGTGCTCAGGTTTCGAACTTGGGCTGCCGGCTTTCCAGCTAACCAGCCTGGTGTCTTAACCACTGAGTCACCATGTCACCCTATCCTGAAGGGCTAACAATAACGAAAGGGAGGGAAGACACAGGAAGACTTATAAAAAGTCTGTAATTATATCTAGGGGACAGTGCTCATCTCTGTTTCAAAGCCGAAGAGCCAGCGCTGTCCGAAGATAATTCCGTGATCATGTGGCCGGCATGACTAAACGGCGGCACAATGAACCCTGTTACCTTCCAACCAAAGGTGGTCCCTATTTTTCTACCTGCATTTTTTATGTGCTTTCAAAATGCTATGTTGGCAGAACCTGGGACAAGTAACAGGAGCCCACACCATTATGTGGCGTTAGGGATTTGAACCGCTGAACGGCCAACCTTTCTGATCGACAGCCGCAATGTCTGAGCCACCGAGCCACCACGTCCCTCCTTAAATAAATAAACATTTATTTAAGGATAAATAATTAATTATTCGTATTAAATAAATAATTAAATAAATGCAAAGTAAAAATAAATACACCTAGGAATAAGATATGTCAACATGCCAAGGGGAGGATTGAATATGTCAGTATCTTCAGACAAAGTGGCTGGCAAAATATTTAGTCCGACATATTGGGCACATTTTTGGTTTTGTGTTAAAAGTAAGCTTGTAATGCTGCTTGTTAATTCTTTCTCAGCCAAGGGGAGAAAAAGAGAGTAGGAGTCCACACAAGATGTCAGGACCATGGATAGCTCCAAGAAAAGCTGAATCATCAAGATGCATACAATGCAATAGATCCCAAAAGATCTATTGAAAACTAAAATGCTGCTCCAGGAGAGGTCTTGAAGAATTCACCCTGAAAGAATTCAGTGGGGCTTCACGAGGCATGTATATCAGAAACCCATGTTCCATCATTCTATAAAACCTAGGTAAAGGTAAAGGTTCCCCTTGCACATATGTGCTAGTTGTTCCTGACTGTAGGGGGCAGTGCTCATCTCAGTTTCAAAGCCAAAGAGCCAGCACTGTCCGAAGATGTCTCCATGGTCATGTGGCCGGCATGACTAAATGTGGAAGGCGCATGGAACGCTGTTACCTTTCCACCAAAGGTGGTCCCTATTTTTCTACTTGCATTTTTACATGCTTTTGAACGGCTAGGTTAGCAGAAGTTGGGACAAGTAACGGGAGCTCACTCCATTACCTGGCACTAGGGGCTTGAACTGCCGAACTGCTGACCTTTCTGATTGACAAGCTCAGTGTCTTAGCCACTGAGCTTCCCTTCTGTAAAACGTACTTGTGTCTAAAGAAGTGGTGGTTTATTCTTCAGGGCTGGAAGAGAAATAGTGGGCTTTCATAATCAACATTGTAGCTTTGCACTTAGAGAAATCATAACCACCTTTTCAAAGACTCAAAGGTTCTCTTCTCATGACATTGAAATTGAGCAATTATTTCTCTAATTCATCAAGAAGCATTAATATCTTTGGGACCTACTGTTTCTTTTTACTGAATAATAAACTGAAGCCATTTCTGAATAATGATAGTCACAGGAAATCTTCTTTCTCCTCAGACCTTGTCTTCCACAAATTGCTGTGATATATTGAGAGGCTTCTGACCTTATTTTTTTTCTACTTGGCATGCATGTTGATGTATATTAAAATATTTATTTATAGATTTATATTCCAGCTTTATTTTGTACAGGGTGTCTAGTACTATTTTTTTTTACTATACAGTAAGTTTGTAATAACATAATCTTGCAAGGATGAGTGTGTTTTCATACTACCTCCCTTTTATCTTTCAGACAACTAGTGAAAGCCTTGTGTGAGATGTTTAGAACTAGCACGTAGACTTAAATACCACTTCATAGTGCTTTATAGACCTCTCTAAGTGGTTTACAGAGTCAGCATATTGGCCCCAACAATCTGAGTCTTCATTTTACCGATCTCGGAAGGATGGAAGGCTGAGTCAACCTTGAGTCAGTCAGGATCAAACTGCTGGCAGTCGGCAGAATTAGCCTACAATACTGCATTATAACCATAGCACCACCACAGCTCTTTATTTAGGTTTATTCAGGTTAAACTCCTGCCTCAGACTCAGTCCTCTTTTATCTGACCATTTTCTTCCTCCTATACTTCAAGGCCATTCTCTCTTCCCTCTACACCTTGCGCAAATTTTTGGTAGTTATCTGGCCTGCCTCCTGTTCTCTTGACATCTCCCCATCTTGGTCTATTTAATTTTGTGCAAGAGGTTGACTGTCTGCATCCTGAGAGTTAGGAATACACTTTCACATGATAAAAATGGTGCTATGGCTTTACATAGGCCCCGGTCTGCTCATATCTGAAGACTCTTCCCTGGATTGAAAGGATTTTGCTAATTACTGCCCAGACACAAACTCTCCATTATTGCGTTGTTGGAAGAAATGTCCATCTGGGTTCAGTTCCAAGTGGGAAGCAAGGCACTGGAAACATGGAGACTGCTTGGAAAGATGGTCAATGGTGGACAGGACCACATGGTTTGAGGTCCTGGGCAAAAAAAGAGCACATGGATGATATGTATGTATGTATGTATGTATGTATGTATGTATGTATGCATATATGTATATGTGTCTGTGTATATATACACATAAATACATCTATCTATCTATCTATCTATCTATCTATCTATCTATCTATCTATCTATCTATCATCTATCATCTATCATCTATCATCTATCATCTATCATCTATCATCTATCTATCTATCTACACATACATACACACACACACACACACACATATATGAATACACACACACACACAACCCTACCTACCTACCTACCTACCTACCCACCCACCCACCCACCCACCCACCCACCCACCCACCCACCCATCCATCCATCCATCCATCCATCCATCCATCCATCCATCCATCCATCCATCCATCCATTTATACCCTCTTGGGCCCCATCTTGGAGCTTCCTGTTCCTGTGTAAGAAATGTATTCTGATTGGTTGGCAGACTCCCATGAGAACAATGCAGGTTGTCTGAGTCCCAGGCTTGGTTGAGCCTTGCTGGATAATGCAATCTCCCCAGGTGCCATGCGGTGAATTCTGTTGTTAGATGCGTAGAGAGCTAATCCTATTATATCCTAAGGGGGTGGGGGGAGATCTATCGCTTTGTAGATAATTTGGCCCAGTATTTTGTTTTGTAGGTAACCAAAATATCTGCTGGGGGCAAGGAGCTGTGGCTGAGTTTCTGTCTTAAGTGTTCTATTTCTCTTTTAGGGGACCCTTTTTAACATTTTCTAAAATATTTAATTCTTCTGGGGTGCTAACTTTCTCTAGCATGAACTCAACAATCAAAGTATTTAGGTATTTTTTTATAACAAGCATTGTTATATGAAGGAAACTGTGATGGATCATATTCTTTTTCTTGAAAATAACATTTTAAAAGTGTTATTTTCTGTTTAAAATCCTGTCCTTTTCCCAGAGTGATTTAAAAATAAAATTAACTGTTACAGGAAAACAAAGGAGGGTCAGGTGATAGGGTGATGAAATTGACTAAGGGTAATGTTATTCGTGATGAGACTCAAGTTCACACATGATTTGAAATAAACTGACCCTAACATTGATTGTGGGTCTCTGTATTTGATGTGAGAAACACCAACCTAACCACTTAGTTTTCTTTTCCCATAATTATATGGCAGCTGTATTTCTGGAAGCCAGAGTAATATTAGATGAAAGGCACTTAATAGAATGTGCTCTGTCTCGGGCTCTTCGAACTCAGGAGAAATTACACAAAGTAGAATTAGGTCACCATGACCCCTCATCATCGTGTTTTCTCAAAAGGCAGAAATTAATCACTCCAATCTTAGGCTATTGTTGTGCTAATATCTAAACGGACCTGTCCTGCAGGCTGAATTCTCCTCTGAGATAACTTGGTTTCATTTTCTAGCTTGTGGGCATTGTAATATAGGATTGTGGACTTCTTTAATACAGGATTTTAAAGTGGGATGATCTGATGAACTGTAGCTTTTCTCAATCTGGTGCGGTCTAGCAAGGCTAGGAACTTTAGAAATGATATTTCCAATAAGGTAAAGGTTCTCCTCGCACATATGTGCTAGTCATTTCCGACTCTAGGGGGCAGTGCTCATCTCCATTTCAAAGCCGAAGAGTCTCCGTGGTCATGTGGCCGGCATGACTAAACACCGAAGGCACATGGAACGTTGTTACCTTCCCACCAAAAGTGTTTCCTATTTTGCTGCTTGCATTTTTATGTGCTTTTGAACTGCTAGTTTGGCAAAAGCTGGGACAAGTAACAGGAGCTCACTCTGTTATGTGGCGCTAGGGATTCAAACTGCTGAATTACTGACCTTTCTGATTATAAATAAGGGCATGCCTTATATGTTGTAAAGGAAGTCCTCGGCTTACAACCACAATTCAGCCCAGCATTTCTGTTGCTAAATGAGATAGTTGTTAAGTGAGTTTTCACAATCTTTCTTGCTACAGTTGTTATTAAGTGAATCACTGCAGCCATCAGGTTAATAACACAGGTGTTAAGTGAATCTGGCTTCCCTATTGACTTTGCTGGTCAGAAGGTCACAAAAGTGATCCCATGACCACATGATACAGATGACATAAATACTGTATTTTTTGGAGTATAAGACGCACCAAGATTTTGAAGAAGCAAAATAAAAAAAAAGTTTTTGCACTCTGCAGACTCTTAAAAAATGGGCCTGTTTTTTAAAAAAAGGCATGAATAGCCTTTAGGAGGCTTGTAGGGTGCTCCCGGGGGCTGGGCGGGGGGCAAAATTGAGCAAAAATTGGCTCATTTTTCACTCATTTCTGCCCTCAGGAGCTCTCTGAAAGCTTCCTAGAGGCTATGCACGGCCATTTTGGTGAAGGGGGCGGGGTTTTGGGAGGCAAAAAATATTGTATTCAGTGTATAAGACGCACCCAGATTTTCAGCCTCTTCTTTGAGGGAAAAAGGTGTGTCTTATACTCTGAAAAATATGGTACCTACCGCTTGCCAAGCTTCTGAATTTTGATCGCATGTCCACGGGGATGCTGCAATGGTCATAAGTGTGAAAAATGGCCATAAGTCTCCAGTGTCATTATAATTTACAGCAGTCACTAAATGCACTGTTGTAAATCAAGAGCTACCTGTAACACACTGAATATAAAGTCAACCCACAAATTCAGAGAAAATGTAATTTTTTAACGCAGTGCTTAAATTTGTTTTTAATACACATACATTCACTCATATATCCTAAATGCAAATGTTGTAAAAGAGACTTACAGTGCCTGAGATGAGGTTTTCCCACAAGGAACCAGCCCTTAAGACTCCCACTATCCATGGCATTTTTTCAGTCTATGAGACGGAGAACTATTTATTATTTAACACAAGCAATATTGAACTGTGCTGTTGAATTCATTAAAGTAATGACGGAAGTTTAAAAAAAGGCGATTAACACAATGTACTTCCGTTTGTCAATAATATTTAGAAGAAGATTAAAAGTAGAGAAACTGAATTAAACAATCATGGCCATCCATGTAATATAAGCACGATCTTAGAAGACTGAATCCGTAGCAGAAGAGAGTCACTTATAGTATAGCTCTCTAGTGCGGTTTTGCTTATTCTATTTCTATAATTAGGAGATTCATATAGACCAGGGGTGTCAAACTCAATTTCATTGAGGGCTGCATCAGGGTTATGTTTGACTTCGGGGGGGGGGGAGGGTTGGAGGGTCCAGGATGGCCAGTTCAATGTCACTCCTGGCAGGGGCACCTGTGGTGGCCCAAGTGCTCTGCCAGCAAAAACAGGCTCCCAAGCTCCGTTTTCAGCTGCCACGGTCTCCTGCAACCCTCTGCCAGTGAAAACAGAGCTCGGGAAGGCCTTGTGCGTCTGCCAGTGAAAATGGGCTCATGAGCTCTGTTTTCACTGGCAGAGGGTTGCAGGAGGCTGTGGCAGCTGAAAACGGAGTCCAGGAGCGCATTTTCATTGGCAGAAGCACTGCGGGCTGGTCCTTAGCTGTTTCCAGGGTGGCCCCACGGGCCAGATCTAAGTACCCTGCAGGTCAGATCCAGCCCCCTGACCTTCAGTTTGACACCCCTAATATAGACTGTATTGCCTGAATCAAATTCCCATCAGCTCTCATTAATAGGACCAATAGACATGCAAGTCCTACAGCACTGAGAGGTACATATTATTCACCTCCCCATTTATATACACAGTAAGCGCCATACCTGCTACTAATAGCTATTCATAAAGCAATCCTGAACTTTGACCTTTTAACACCCAATTTGTGCCAATAGTGTCCCCCAGGTTCACAAGATCTGAGTTTGGCAGTTCCAAATATGAGAGTAAGTTTTAAAAGAATACCGGCATGATCTTCCTTTATTTTCCAGATCTTGAGAGAGAAGTTGGACTTCCACTATTAAAAGTAATTGCAGGTGGTCCTCAACTTAAAACAGTTTGAATGACTATTCAAAATTATAACAGCACTGGAAAATATGACTTATGACTTATAGTTACAAACTTTGCAGCATCCCCATGATTATGCCATCAAAATTCAGATGCTTGGCACCTGGTTCTTACTCATGACCTTTCCAGTGTCCCGGGGTCCATGTGATCACCTTTTGTGACCTTCTGATGAGCAAAGTCAATGGGGAAGCCAGGTTCAATTAACAATCAGGTTTACTAACTTATCAACTGATTCACTTAACAACTGTGGCAAGAAAAGTCATGAAAAGGAGTAAAACTCACTTAAATGTCTCACTTAACAGCAGAAATTTTGGACTCAATTGTGGTCGTAAGTCATGGACCTGTATTTGTTAAATAATTAAAGAACAGCTCCAGCCAAGAGAGTTCTCAATACATTCTAGGGCAAGGGTGTCAAACTCAAGGTCCGCGGACAGGCCCGTGGAGTGCTTAAATCTGGCCTGCAGGGCAGGCATGGAAATATCAAAGGACTGGTCTGCGGTACCTCTGATGACCAAAACTGGCCAGGGGGAGCACCTGCGGCCACCCTGCAGCCCTTTTTCGGCCTCCATGGCCTGCAGCGCTCTGCCAACCAAAAGCGGGCCACATGGTGGCCTCACAAGGTCCCTGCATGGCTCATTTTCAGCTTCCCTGGCCTCCAGCAGCAATTGGCCAGCCAAAAAAGGGCTGTGCAGAGGCTTCACATGCCCCGTTTTTGGCCTCCCCGGCCTCTAGCAGGAATCTGCCGGCCAAAAACGGGCCATATGGAGGCCTTGCAGGGCCTCCATGTGGCCCATTTTTGATTGGCATTTTTGGTTGCAGGAGGCCATTCAGGCCAAAAACAGGGCAGAAGGGGCCACATGTGGCTCCCCCGTGGCCTGTTTTAGCCAGCAAAGTGCTGTAGGAGGCCATTCAGGCTATAAACAGGGCAGAGGGCACTGCACATGGCCCCCTTTGCCCTGTTTTGGCTAGCAGGGTGCTGCAGGAGGTGTCCATCCCGTCTTGCCCCCGCTTCCCCCCTGCCAGCCCTTGGAGAACAACAATGCTGATCTAGCCCTTGAAGAAATCCAGTTTGACACCCTTGTTATAGGGCTTGGTGTGGCTCCTATCCAGTGGTGGGTTCCGGATCCCGGTGCAACTGGTACGGTGCAACGGGGCCCAGCGTCCACCACATGAATGTGCGCAGCATGTGCGCACACACGGACAATGCACGCACACATGCACACAGCACGTGCATGTGTCCTTACCTCCTGCGACACTCCACGATGCCTCCACGATGCTCCAGCTGCTTGGTGGAGCATCGCGCAGGTGCCGTACACTCCGTGTGCATGCGCAGAAACTCCAAATAGCTAAAATACAGGTAAAAAGGGCAAGCAGGTGGGTGGGCGCTCCGGAGCATCGTACTGGAATGGTCCCGGTGGTCTCGGCAGGCACCGGTACTCCCATACTCGGGCATACTGCCTGCAACCCACCAATGCTACTATATCTTGGAGTCTTGTCAGAGATTATGGGACATTGTGAGAAAACGTTCTGGTAAATTTAAACATTACAATATAACGTATCCACATGGCTGTATGTCGAAACATCAGTTCTTCAGGGAACACGTTTCATCTTGCAGGCTGATCAGTATAAGGTCATACTTCAACTCCAATTGAAATTGACTAACCAAAGAAATATTTAAAAGCAAATTCTTAAAATGTCTCCCTGAAATATAATGCCATGAAGGTGAAAACCTGAAACCTGATTATTGAAATGTCATGTCATTTACTGTGTCTATTTTTCATTCTTCTTTAAAAATGCCAGTAACCTTTGCAATATATAAGGCCTCAAAAAGAATGAATCTGACAGGCAAATAAGCACAGGCTTAGCTAGTTAAGACTCTTCTCAATTTTTCATAAGAATCAAACACGTATTTTAAGGAACAGAACACAGTATTTGCTAGGTTGATAAAAAAAAAAGAAAGAAATACAATCCTTGAGGGAGGAATTGCAGACATGAAAGAATATTCTAGGGAAGAAATTTCGGATATTAAAAACAGCAGGAAGACTTCATGTAGTAAAGATTCCAGTAATTATAAAAGTAAGTAAGTAAGTAAATGAGTATTTATTGCAGTCTTTGACCAGCTTAAGAAGATTTCGACAAAGTGATATGAAACAGTAACATTGAAATCCAAATTTAAAACTATCAGATTAAATTTAATTGCGGGACTTTCTTACATAACAGAGGAATGTTTATCTTCGTATATAAGGGCTGAAGTTCATGAGAAGGAAATTGTTTTATAAACAAGGGGCAAATGAGAGAAACTGTTTGGAAAATCAACAACAACCCAATGAATGTTTCTTGAAAATAGAATAGAATAGAATAACAGAGTTGGAAGGGACCTTGGAGGTCTTCTAGTCCAACCCCCTACTTAGGTAGGAAACCCTACATGGAAGGAAGAAGCCCAGAATTTAAATCAGTGCAAATTCCAGCTGTTGTTAAGATGGAGACCTTCATAAGCATGGCTTCCCAATTCCTTGCAAGGAATCTACTTGTTTAATTAAGTTACTCATTGTCAGCAACACTAGGTAAAGATAATATGTGCTAGTTGTTCCCAACTCTAGTGTGGGGTATATCTCAGTTTCAAAGCCGAAGAGCCAGCGCTGTTCAAAGATGTCTCCGTGATCATGTGGCTGGCATGACTAAACGCCAAAGGTGCACGGAACACTGCTACTTTCCCACCAAAGTGTTCCCTATTTTTCTACTTGCATTTTTACGTGCTTTCGAACTGCTAGGTTGGAAGAAGCGGGGATAAGTAACAGGAGCTCACTCCGTTACGCAGTGCTAGGGATTCGAAACACTGAACTGCCAACCTTTCTGATCGACAAGCTCAGTGTCTTAGCCACTAAGCCACCCTCAACACTAGGTAGACCAGACAATTTTAAATCTGATTATGTCCCTTGTCATCTCCTTCTTACACTTCTGTGAATTAGGGACGTTTTGTGCCTGAGCGTCTTCAGAATATTATTGGTCTGCTGTGTACTTCAGAAATGTCACTTCTTGTTACTTTGATTCTGGAGCTTTCATGTCTCTGTCAAGGTCATTTTTTTTTCTTCCTACAGTTATTGAATATCTCTAGCACTTAAGATCATCATTTTGAGGCTGTTTTTGTCTTGACAACCTATCCTGCGGAGTCCTGCAATTGCAGTATATAATTCAGTCTTCTTCTTGACAGTCCTTGAATAGGTTTAATTCTGACTCCAATTAATTATGAACCACATGGCCAACACATTTGGAAGACAACAAGCTGGGGGATAGCTAATTAAGTGGCCTTAATTAGTCCTGTGTTGTGAGGTTCTATTATCAATTTATACTGTGTCCTAAAACTTTTGACACTTTTGGCTGACTCTGTCAGAGGCTGGGCATACAGTACAGAAATAATAGACAAAAAAACCCATAACTCATCAGCATACAATTTGTGTTTTAAGTTTTCCAGATTCAGAAATTTGTATAGTTTTAGTGTTACTCTAAAATATTAAGCCAGAAAGTAAAGTGAAGCAGGCAATGTATATTAAATTGCTTGCTTGTTAATTTGCATTAAATTCCTTCTTATTGCTCATCTTTCCTTTCTTTTAATAAGTAGCATTTTGGCCAGCCAAAGATATAATGCAAAGAATTACATGAGAATAATTGGAGCTTATTGCAGGGCATTAAGGGGCAGAGTTTTTGTTTTATCGTTTTGCTATTTATTAATTTCGGTGGTTTTACTGTTGTTGTGAGCTGCCCCAAATTGTTGATGATGGGAAGCCATATAAATCTTTCAAAATAAATAAATAAATAAAAACACTTTGAAATTAAAGAGAAACTTCTTAACAGTGAGGATAATTAACCAGTGGAACAGCTGGCCTCCAGAAATCATGGGTGTCCCATGGATGTTTTAAC
The DNA here is from genome assembly GCF_051295495.1 of Thamnophis sirtalis. Classification (NCBI taxonomy): domain Eukaryota; kingdom Metazoa; phylum Chordata; class Lepidosauria; order Squamata; family Natricidae; genus Thamnophis; species Thamnophis sirtalis. Next base: position 18,818,431 of record NW_028261389.1, read on the forward strand.
AAAAAGTCTAGACAGTCACTTATCTGAAATAGTAAATGTTCTCCTGCTTGAGCAAAGGGCTGGATTAGAAGACTTCCAAGGTCCCACCCAGCTCATTTATTCTATTCTATTGTAATTGCTCTGCCCTGAAACAGAAAAATGTTATGTATGACTGTCAACATCAAAATATTTTTTTCTTTTTAGTAGTCTGCTTGTCAGGAGTATAACTTAGAGCAGTGGTGGGTTGCAGGCAGTACGCTCCGGTATGGGTGTACTGGAGTCTGCCCGGAGCACTGGATACCATTCTGCTGCCAATTACCTCCAATAGACCAATTAGATCCCACAGATTAGGCCTCCTCCGAATTCCATCCACTGGCCAATGCCGATTGGCGACCACCCGGAGGAGGGCCTTCTCTGTGGCTGCTCCGGCCCTCTGGAACGAGTTCCCCATGGAGATTCGAACCCTCATCACCCTCCAGGCCTTCCGCAAAGCCCTTAAAACCTGGCTGTTCCAACAGGCCTGGGGCTAATGAGCTTTTGTCCCCTCTCGAATGGTATGATTGTTGTGTGCTTTTAAATTGTGGTACTGTTTTGTTTTGTGCTTTTTTCTTTCCCTTATTTGTACCCCCCCCCTGACTTGGTTCGTAAGCCGCCCTGAGTCCCCTTCGGGGAAAAGGGCGGCATAGAAATATAATAAATCAATCAATCAATTCTGGTACGGTGCTCCGGAGGGCTCACCTGCCCGCCTGAGCTCCTTACCGGTCTTTTAAGGCTTCAGCGCTTCTGCACACGCTCATGGCATGTACAGTGCATGCTCATGGCATGTAAAGCACCTGCGCAATGCTCCTCTGAGCAGCTGGAGTGTCGCAGAGGTACTAAGACGCATGCATGCGCATACCGATTGGAATGGGATCCGGAACCCACCACTGCGTCAGAGGTGGTATTCAGCCAGTGGTATTCAAAAATTAAGACATACATAAGCAAAATAGTAGAATTTGACCAATGTTTCTGAAACCAATAGCTAGTGTACACTAGCGGTGAAATCCTCTGGTCTGCTACCGGTTCGGTGAGTCTGCTACCGAGTGTGCACTTTGTGCACGCCTGAGGTGCGCCCGTGCAGCGTTGTAAAAGGAACATTTTGAAACCTTCCAGGTAAGTAGAACAGCGGGGGGTGGGGGGAGAATCCGCTGTGCCATGTGATTTAACTAGAAAGCAGGAAATCCGACGATTCTAGCTAATATAAATTGTGCGTCACAGCTGACCATCGCCTGAACTGGTAACATTTTTTTACTACTGAACCAGTAGCAGTTTTTATTACCGGTTCAGGTGAACCAGTCCGAACAGGTAGCATTTCATCCCTGGTTTACACCTAGTATTATACTAACCTATGGTTTGTGATAATTATAGTATCTTGAAGAAGTCATAATGGTCAGGCTTGTTGTATCAAACACATTACATGAAACTTAAACCATGGCTTTCAAGTCCCAATGCTAGCATTCAACAATTTTGCTATGTTTAAATCCATTTTCTACTGTGGTAAAGCCGCCAAACCTTTGATGCCCCAAACACCACCTAGAATTAAGCAATATTACATCTGCTGCATTTGCCAATTAAGCCTTTACTTCTGTCATTTTCCCCCTGTACTCATTTAATTAAATAAAGCTTCAACTGTGTCTCCTGGCACTCATCAGATTAATTCATCATGTCTTTCATTAACAGAAATAATTGAATTAGAATATATGAATTGGCTATATCTAATTTAACATTCTCTTGGAGTTCATTGATAAAACTGATCACAAGGCCTCACCTAAATGTTTATTGCAGCTTCCCATGTTTACTTGACAGTGATCTCTTGACCTGCATTCAGGAAAAGCTTTAAAAAATAGAAAGAAAAGAAAATAAAGGAAGGAAGGAAGGAAGGAACTTTTAGTCCAAGCTTTCCCTGGTCCTTCCCAATACAGACCTACATGGTCCAGAACATCTGGGCACTGCTTTGGACTAGACTGAATTGCAAAAGCAGTATATATTTTTTAGAGATGGTTCACACTAGTGGTGAAATGCAAATTATTTTACTACCGGTTCTGTGGGTGTGGCTTGGTGGGCGTGGCAGGGGAAGGATACTGCAAAATCTCCATCCCCTCCCCACCCCTGGGGGAAGGATATTGCAAAATCTCCGTTCCCACCCAACTCTGGGGGCCAGCCAGAGGTGGTATTTGCCAGTTCTCTGAACTACTCAAAATCTCTGCTACTGGTTCTCCAGAACCTGTCAGAACCTGCTGAATCTCACCCCTGGTTCATACAAAGGGTGCTGAAAGAGACTCCCCCATCCCCGGTCTCTAATGTATTAAAACCTGCAGAGCAAGTCCTTTATAATTCCAGGAATACCTGCTTACTTACCTATCTATTATCATGCTATTCCATTTTTGGGGGTAAGCAGATTTAGTCAGCGTGCAAAAGGACAAACTGGTATGAAACCAGAGAAATTAAAGATTTGAGATTTTAAAAAATGAGAAGGAAACAAGGCTGAAACTAATTTACATCAACATTACTCACTGGACCGCCCTATTGGTTTCTATCCTTGCAAAACATTTTTGATTTCACCTTCTCTCACCACATTTATATATCACTCCATACATTGACAGTTTTTCTTAAATTTCTCATCTTTTTCTTTCTGATGGAGGATCAAATACAGCCGTGACGACGAATCTATGACAAGGATGCCACAGGTGGCACATGAAGCCATATTTGCCGGCACGCGAGCTGTCTGCTCCAGCGCACATGCACACACCAGCCACCTGATTTTTGGCCTTCCAGAGGCCAGGGGGAGGCTAGTTTCGCCCTCCCAAGGAAAGCCACCAGAGCCTGGGGAGGGCGAAAAATGTGCCCAATGTGCCAACTGGAAGTTCTCCTGGTAGGCCTCTTGGCCCCGTTTTTCACCATCTCCATGCTTTCCTGAAGCCTGGGGGGGGAGGGCGAAAAGGAAAAACCCAGCTCAACTTGGAGGCAAGGAGTGCGGCACATGTGTGTGTGTGTGTGAGCGTGGGGGGGAGGGGGGAGAGTTGTGCACACATGTGCATATGGGAGCACACTTTGCATTATGGGTGCCGCCACGCATGTGTGGCCTCATGCGCATGCGTCCTCACATTTTTGGCACCCAACCACAAAAAGGTTAGCCATGACTGAAATGCAGTCTACTAAATACTGAGCCATTTCTTTCCCTTAATGTTCCTCCAGTTTGCAACCAGCCCTGCATAAAAGCACAGTCATGACAACCAATAGAGCAGAGCTGAAGTACGAAAGGCTCTAAAGCACCTGCGGGCAAGACATGAAGCAACAGACGAAAGCTTATCAAAGAGGGATCCAACCTAGAATTAAGGAGAAATTCCCTGTCAGTGAGAATAATTAATCAATGGATTAATGACTTGCCTCCAGAAGTTGTGGGTGCTCCAATGCTGGAGGTTTTAGAGAAGAGGTTGGAGAGCTACTTGTCTGAAATGTTAGAGGGTCTCCTGCTTGAGCTGAGGTTGGACTAGAAGGCCTCCAAGATCCCTTCCTCGTTCATTATTCTCTTGTTCTGATTGACGATTAGATTTTCCAGGATAGTGTTGGCTTCCTATTGTGTCTGCAAGGACATAAAACAGTTATGCAACATATTAAAAAAGGGGTAAGGGCCCTGGTTACATGGATAAGGATTTCATCTTGACATCGTAAACAGTTCCCAGCATTAACTTTACCGAGCAAATTGAGGCTGTTCAAGGGCACATATAAGACATCAAGTTTGCAGAGAGCAAGTTCATTGAGAGAATAAAAAGGGAAAGCAATGGTATAGGGCCGTGATGGCGAACCTATGGCGCGCATGCCAAAGGTGGAATGCAGAACCATCCCTGTGAGCATGCGTGCCACCAGCTGGTCTTTGCGAGCACTGGAGTGCTGGAAGATGGCATGAAAACAGCCCCAAAACCCAGGCCAGTTTTGGGCTGTTTTCCAGGCCGTTTTGGGGCTTTTTTTCCAGGCTGTTTTCCAGGCTGTTTTCCAAGCCATTTCCAGGCCCTTTTCAAGCCATTTTTGGGCTGTTTTCAAGCTGCCTTTGGGTCACTTTCAGCCTGAAAAATGGCCATGCAAATAGCCTGAAAACAGCCTTAAAATGCCCCCCCCAAAATGGCCTGAAAATGGCCTGAAAAGTGGCCTGAAAATGCCCCCCAAAATGGCCAAAACAGCCAGAAAACAGGCAGGTGCAAGCTGGCCAGCTGATCTTCGGGTTTCCGGTATTCTGGCGCATGCACATGCATGCACTTTCCGGTTTCGGCACTCGGTGCTGAAAAGGTTCGCCATCACCGGTATAGTGTTTCCCTTTTGAGGAGGGGGTTGGACTAGAAGACTTCCAAGGTCCCTTCCAACTGTTGCTCTGTATTCCACTAAGCCCATTTCTGTAGTGTCATATCTGAAATTCTTATGTTGTTGGCTAATTTAGAATTTAGAAGCTGGCTATTAAAGCAGATTAAAGGAAGTGCCAGAACGGAACCAAATGAATCATGTTTATTTAAATTGTCCCCATTATTTAGAGCCCCAGAAGTTCTTCCCTGATCTGCCACTCTGTGAGCCCAAGTAGCAGGATGCTGTCTGTAATTCAAATCACCAAGGGGGTTGTTTTTTGTTGGGTGGGTTTCACAACCCTGCCAAGCCTCTCTTTCCACCCTCTGCCTCTAGAGATGCTTAGTTTAGGCACCAGCAAGAGAAGGTTACATATTAATGAGGAATAAGTGTATATCAGGCACGGAACAGGGGTGAAATTCAACTGGCTCAGGCAAACCGGTAGGAACAATTTGAATAGGTTCGCTGAACTGGTAAAAACCACCCCTGGTTGGCCAGGCCCACACTCACCCACTTGCCCGGTCTCCACTCACCACTTCTAGCTACTCACTCGCCTGGACAAATCTCCTCGGTACAGCGGCAGCAGGCAATGTATGCATGTGCATGGCCGGTGCATAGAACAGGGCAGTGGCTCAACATGTTCAAGAAGTGGAGCAGCTCCGGTAATTTTTGCTGCAAGAAGCCACCGTCTCTTTTTTTGGCGTAAGAAGCGAAAAGAAGAGCCGGTGGCTGCAAACACCTCGCGACAAGGAGGAGTGAGATGCGGGCCAGTGGTGACGACTCAGCCCTGGCTTGCCTTCCCTGGCAGCCAGCCATGGGAGGAAGTGGCGAAGGGAGAGCAGAAGGTCTTTGACAGATTAGGCCAGGCCTGGGCAGAAAATAGGTAGAATAGAAATTCAATTTTTTTCCTCCCTGGGCGTGTATGTGTGTGTGTTTGTGTGTAATGTGACTGAGTGGGTGTGCCCCAGTGGTGGGATTCAAATAATTTTCCAACCAGTTCTCTGCCCTAATGACCAGCTGGGTAGGCGGGGCTCGGTGGTCATGTGATCATGTGGGCATGGCCAAGTCAATGTCACTCAGGTCAATGGGCACTTGTCCTTAGTTGTTACAATGGTAATAAGGTTTAACAGAAGAGGCAGTTTCTGTAAGCAGGGCAATAAAGATTAGGCTAAAAACAACACCAGAATGCTTCCTTCCTGCAGGATTAGCCCTGTAAAAAGGGAAAAAACAAAAGATTTCTTCCAACAACCAGTTCTCCAAACTGCTTAGAAAGTTACCAACCGGTTCTCCCGAATAGGTGCGAACTGGCTGAATCCCACCACTGGTGTGACCCTGAGTGACGTCGAGTTGGCCATGCCCACTCAGTCACAGGACACCCCCCCTCCCCACCAAGCCACACCCATAGAACTGGTAGGGAAACTGGCACGGAGAGCTGGGGCAAAAAGAAAAGGAAAAAATAAACAGCAAAAAGTTTGCTATCCCACAACTTGCAACAGTAAATAGGGATAGTTAGCTTGTCTAACTATTGTCTAACTGTTTTTTCAGCCTTTAATTGAACAGTGCGGGTCAATCACAGGGGAAAAAAGTCCACTTGAACTTAGGGGAAAAGAACAAAGCAATACAGCAAATTGCAGTCCTGCCAAGAGGCAGCGCATGCTCTTCCTTCCCTCTTGGCCCCAAAATATTAAATGCAGCCCAATTACCCTATAATTATACTCCTTTGCAATAAGAGATCGACAGCTACTAGTCACTGAATGTCCAGGCCGGTCTGAAAAAGAAGTTTGTTTAATAACGTGTTTCATGCATACTTCTCTGTGAGTTAAACCAACAGGGAAGGTAATTGGGTTCTCAGTATAGGCCACATTCATTGCTGCCGTCTCCCATGGCAACCAAACCTGTTTACTTGGGGGATTAAAAATGACACTTCGTTCTTCCTCTCTCTGTAGGAAGGTGCGGCGAAGAAAGCAGCCGTGTATAATGGGAGAAAAGTCCTGCGGTGGTGATGGGGGGGGGGAATCCTCTTATTTTATCCCCTTATCCCGGCCCCCCAACGTTAACTTTGTAACTTGAAATCTTGAGCATTTAATACAGTCCGTCCTCAGTTTACGACCACAATTGGGCCCAGAATTTCTGTGGCCGTGCCTGATTTTACAACTGTTTGCAAAGTTAAAAACAACCTGCTATGGTTGTTAAGAGAATCACTGCATTTTCTAAGTAAATCATGCGGTCATTAAGCAAATCCAGCTTACCCCCCCCCCCCCATTGACTTAGCTTGTTGGAAGCAGGCTGGGAAGGTCAGTACAAGTGTAATAAATACAGACCGGTTGCCAAATACCCAAATTTTAATCATATGACCATTGCGGATGCTATAAGTGATGTGGTAGCCTAGAGGTGGAGCTCTCACCTCACTATCAGGAGGCTGTGAGTTCGATCCTAAGTAGAGGCATATATTTCTCTCTGTGGGCACAATGAGAATATATCTACTGGGAAAAAAAAACCTCTGCATTGGCAACAGGAAGGGCATCTGGCCAGTAAACACTTAGTTCAGTGGTGGGTTTCAAAAATTGTTCGAACCTACTCTGTGGGTGTGGCCTCCTTTGTGGGAGTGGCTTGCTGCCCATGTGACCGGATGGGAGTGGCTTGCTGCCCATGTGACCGGATGGGAGTGGCTTGCCGCCCATGTGACCAGATATGAAGATGTCGATGACACTTGTCAGAACCACCTTAAATTACCTCACACACAGCACTGGCATGCATAAGAATATGATGTAAACTTGTTTTTTAAAAGGCATCCTTGGTTTGCGTTAAAACAACTTCAACACACGCAATGTTCTGATTGCACCACAAACGCAGTAGTCATCCTCACCTTTCATAGAGGCACTGAGTTTTATAAATATAGAGCATGATAGTGTAGAATAATCATATCCAAGGACCAGTGGTGGGTTTCAAAATTTTTTGGAACCTCTTCTGTAGGTGTGGCCTGCTTTCCGGGTCCACTGATGGAACCTCTTCTAACCGTTTCGGTAGATTTGACGAACCGGTTCTACGGAATAGGTGCGAACTGGTAGGAACCCACTTCTGACTTAGTTACATTCAGTTGCCCAGACACCACCCTGCAAAGGATTATGGGATCCTTAAAAGAAGCTGATGACCATGGGGATGCTATGACGAATCTGTAAGTGCGAGGATCAGTTGTCATTTTTTCCATTGTCAACTTTGAAAGGTCACTAAACAAATGACTGTAAACCAAGGACTAGCTGTAGTTTGCTTCCAGCTATGGAAAACTCTGTCTACCTGAGAGGTACATTGAGAATTTCTGCTCCCTATGTAACATGCAACATGTTTCCTTCATTGAACCGAAGAAGCACATTGCGAGCCAGACGGATCTTGCTTATGCCTGAAACTAAATTAAGAAGCCAAATGTTTTGTGCCTGAATGTAAAATAGGCAGCTATAAGAGGAAAAGACCATTCTTGTCTATAAGAAGGCATAATTGCAAATGAGAAGTTATCGTGTTTTAATCCAACCTTAACTTTGCTTAATACAACTGGTTAAATGTAACAAGTTCAAAATTTCCAGCTATATAACAACATTACCAAAGATGACAGCTCCGATCACGCCTTACCCACACAAGCACGAAGCCGAAAACACCAGCCTGAAGATGGCGAGTGGGACCTCGCCGAAACGTTGCCAAGACAATCTCAATCTTACATGGGAAAGGACCCGAATACAACAAGAGCAGCATACCTACACTCGTGAAAATCTACAAAAACATAAATAAGTTTCAGTTTCATTCCGCAAATGTTGTGATTATTCAGAAATGTTTTGTGTGTATGGTTACTCACTGAAAAAAGACAGCACGCTGGGTGAGCCTACTGTTTATCTTCACTGGTTAAAGAAGGCTAACTCAGCTAAACATCGAGATAAAGATAGCATGATGCCCAGAAGGGAAGCCTTATGAAAAGGAAAGAGAAATAGAACAAAATAGAAATAGAATAGTATGAGCTGGAAGGGACCTTGGAGGTCTTCTAGTCCAGGCCCCTGTTCAAGCAGGATAACCTATACCATTTCAGGTAAGTGACTGTCTAGTCTCTTCTTAAAAACCTCCAGTGATGGAGTGCCCACAATTTTGAAGGTAAGTAGTTCCACTGGTTAATTGTTCTCACTATTAGGACAATTAATTCCTCACTTAATTCCAGCTTGCTTCTCTCTTTGATTCATTTCCAACCATTGTTTCTTATCCTGGAGAGTAATTTGATCCCTCTTCTTTGTGGCAGTCCCTCAAATACTGGAATACTGCTATTATGTCACTCCTAATTCTTCTTTTCTTTAGACTAGCCAAACCCAAATCTTTTTCTTCTTTTCTTTAGATATTTTAGTCTCCAGGCTTTTCATCATCCTAGTTGATGTGTAAGAATGTGAAGAAGCGTCCCTCTCTTGTAAAAAGGAAAAAGATATGGAGGATGAGAATGAGGCATAGAAACGTGGCTTAAAAACTTTGCCTCTTGGATGGTCCTCAGAAATGGATTTAATAGGACACTTGATAAAGCAGCTGAAAGGGAAGAAGAGCATATTCTGTTGAACCGATAAGCTTTCGAAGTTGGAGAATGTATAGATGGGTTCTGCTTAATATAATGTTCTGAAAGCTGAAATGAGGTCATGTTAGAGACAAAAATGAGGCATTCTTGGTTTTTTACTTTCAAGTTTGAAAGCTTATTGATCTACTGATCTACTGATAATGCTTCCTCTTGGCTGCAGCCATTTTGTTTTGTTTTGTTTTTATTTTGTGCCTCACTGTTGACTTCTTATAACTCCTTGAACAAATCTCTGCAGTTTTCTTGGCAACATTTCCAGAGTGGTTTTGCCTGCTTCTTAGAGCTAAGAGAGAGTGACTGGCCCCGGGTCATCTAGATCAGGGATGGGCTGCTCCCGGTCCTGCCCAGATTGGCTGAACTGCTAGTAGAAGTGGCAGGAGGCTCCGCCCACCTGCCTGGATGCTTCTGTGCATGCGCAGAAGCGCCCGAACAGGTAGTAACAAAATTGGCAACCCACCACTGATCCAGATGGTTTTGTTACTAAAGCAGGATTGGAACTCTCAGTCGCCTCAGTTTTTAGCCTGATGGCTTAACCACTTACACCAAACCTGGCACAGAAATGGCTGTTGCCAAAATAAGTAAGAAATTCAGGATATTCCTTCTTCAGCCACTAGCAATCTGAATTTAAGGAGAAGCTATAGTTGTTCCTCTGTGATAGTCTTCGAATTCTTCTTGATCAAAATCCTATTCTGTTCCATTAGCAAGAACTATTAGGGAGATACAGATTCTGTTTAACAACTAATTCCCACAACACTGTCAAATAATTTACTAAGACTATATTAGTATTATTCTTCTCTTCCTTCCTAGTATCTATCTCTTCCCACTTATAACTATAACCATGTTGTGTGTATCTTTCAATTTATATTGTTTTATTTGTTTACTAATATGATTTGATAGCTTATTAGTAACATTGACTATCACTAAGTGTTGCATCTTTTTATTCTTGATGAATGTATTTTATTCTCCTTATGTACCCTGAGAGCATATGCACCAAAGACAAATTCCTTGTGTGTCCAATCACACTTGGCAAATAAAGAATTCTATCTTATTCTATTCTATTCTATTCTATTCTATTCTATTCTATTCTATTCTATTCTATTCTATTCTATTCTATTCTATTCTATTCTATAGGGAAATAATTACTGTTTTCTCCTTGCTGTCATTGTAATAATGTTTGAAAGAATTTTGTGATGATTTGTGAGGCTGAAATCTGAATAATGGAAAGAAAACCATCAAAGTTATTTTATATGATTAGTTCATCCAGTTTAATTAGGTACCATTAGTTAACACCTGTGCTGATTTTGTTTTCTAATAATCTTTTGAAATACATATTTTAGTGGGGTTTTGTGTTTGTGGGTGAGATATATCTTATCACCTTCAGTTATAAGGTATACAAAATAAAGCTTTGGAAGCATTAGCTTCGAGGAAGCATTAGCTTAGAGCCGAGGTGGCGCAGTGGGTAAATGCAGCACTGCAGGCTACTTCAGCTGACTGCAGTTCTGCAGTTCGGCTGTTCAAATCTCACCGGCTCAGGGTTGACTCAGCCTTCCATCCTTCCGAGGTAGGTAAAATGAGGACCCGGATTGTTGTTGGGGGCAATATGCTGACTCTGTAAACCGCTTAGAGAGGGCTGAAAGCTCTATGAAGCGGTATATAAGTCTAACTGCTATTGCTATTGCTATAGCTATTGTAAAATGTGATTATTAAAATGAGTTTTCATTTAAGTGGTTTTTTTTTCAGAAGCTGCAGAATTGGGAAATTCATATGCCACCTACTGAGTGAGCTCTTTGTCCCTGATACTGCTAAATTGTCAGGTGGATTAATTTGTATCTCCAATTAAATAAAATATATTCTTATCCAGTCAATTCTGAATGCATTTCTCATAAAACCCAAATTCATTCGTACATAGTATTTTCAATATTGTTTTTCCTGACCAGCAGAGGGCATCACTGGATATAAATATGTCTTATTTTAATGTGTATATAGAGACAGGAGATTTAGAGTTTATTTAAGGTGAAGAGTCTTAATGGTTTTTGTCTTTTTCTCAGCAAAACGTATCTTTACATTTATTTATGCCATGGTAACACTCTTGGAGTAAAACATACATGACATTACACAGTAGGTGAACAAAACAAACTGTTAACAAGAAATAATTGCATGCTTTCTTGAAAGCTTTTTGTTAATCTTTTCTCTCTGAATTAAGAAGTTTGGACTCCATGTCTAAACCAACAAGTCTCAATTGGTTACAAGCAGCTACTAAAATATCAATTTCTGCTGTCCATTCACAGCTGCTATACGGTACATACAGGCAATCTCTTTCTCTATTCCAGAGAGAATTTTGGTTGCAGTGCTTCCGCAATCCGAAGAGTTGGAGAAAAATGCTGGTGTTGCTTCAACCCACCAGAAGCCAGGAGCTTCAATGATCTTGAGGGGTGCTATTGATTGGAAGATGTGCTCCAGGTAGGATCACCTCCAGCAAGGTAAGGCTACCCCATTCCATCACTGGCTGGTAAATTCTGGGAGGTGAAGTCCAATCATCTTAAAGTTGCCAGTGTTGAAAAACACTTACCAATAAGGAGCGAAGCTAAGCTTAACATATTATGAGAGTGAGATAGGGCTCTGCAGGCATAATGGAAGCCACACTTCTTAGGACAGGGGGCGGCAACCTGCGGCTCTGGAGCCGCATGTGGCTCTTTCATCCCTGTTGCTGATTGGTGCCATACGTTTGAGAGGAGCTTCTGGTTGTAGGGAAAGTACGGTGCACCAGGAGGAGAGACTATGGCAAGGAGCGGGTTTTCTGGTCAGCTCCACAATTGATAGGGCTTTTGGTTAGCACAGATAGAGGAAAAAGGACGCTGTGCTAGGAGGAGACTCTATGGTGGGGAAACCGGGCTTCCAGTCGATTACAGAATTGAATGGGGGGCTTCCAGTTAGGACCTCTGTGGCTCTTTGAGTGTTTAAGGTTGCCAACCCCTAACTTAGGAGGAGAAACACCAAAATTAAACCAGGAAGAAGTTAACGGCAAGGCACAATTGTAGCATTGCCAAAGGAAAAAAAAACAGTATAAATATAGCTTAAAGATTTGCTGCCAGTGAGACTCCTAGGTTAAACAGAACGCCTGGAGTTACTGAATTTTTCCCAGAAAATATGAAGATACTGATGCAGTCTGACTAAAACTGTGAGCACTCATGATGCCAATAATGTAGAGGAGCTCTTCATTTTTTAAGGGTGGAGAACTGTGTCAGAATGCTAAGGCTCCAATGCAAGAATATTAAAAACAAAAACAACAAAAATATTTTTTAGATGTGAGTTAAAGGAAAGCCAGAGATCACCTGTTGCAAGGAGAATGTGGTCAGTTGGTAATGAGAAGGCAAGGCTTAAATTCTATGGTACATTCCCCCACCCCCCCAAAAAAACCCAGAAACAGAGTCGTCATTATGCCACCAGGAGAAACCGTTGCTTAGGACAGGCAAGAAGAAAGTAAAATGGAATTAAACTAATTTAAACTCTTCAAGCCAGGCAGATTGATTTGAACCAAGTTGATTGAAGGAAGTCAAGGAAATGATTGCAGAACTATTTTTGGCGCTGTAATCTTGGAGAACTCCTAGAGGAGTATGAGATTTCAGAAAACTAGAGGAAAATAAATGTTGTCCCTATTTTCAAAAAAGGGAAAGGAGGAAGACCTGGAAAACTATACACTTGCCACTTGATATCTACTCTGGGCAAGGTCCTCAAACTAATTATCAGGCAGCAAGTTTGCAAGCATATGGACAGGCATGCTACAATTAGCAGGAACCAGCATGAGTTTGTCACAAACAAATCATGCCAGTCTAACCTTATTTGCTTTCTTGATAGAATTTTTAGTTTAGTAGCTCAGGGGAATGCCATAGATTAGCCAAGTCATTGACAGAGTGTCTCCTAATATTAGCTTTAACAAAATGTTAACATACGGGCTAGATGACACTACTGTTAAATAAACATGAGTTGGCTGAAGGACTCAACCCCTCCCTCCCAAGTATTGATTATTAGCCACAAGGCTAATTCCTGGACCCTGTGCTGTTCAACAACTTTATTGATGAGTTAAACAATGGAGTTGTGGCAACACTTATAAACATTACAGATGGCAGAAAACCAGGGGTGGGTGGGTTAAATCTTTAGATAAAAGAAACTGGTGAGGTTAGCAACAATTTTAAAAAACATGTCCACCAAATCAGATATGGTTTGGACTGGTTCGGTCAAATAGGTAGTAACTTGGCTGCCCATGCCCCCGAACTGGTTCTATCAGTGGCACCTATGGCACTGCCATTTTGTTTTTTGCTTCTGCGCATACTACTGTGCATCCACACATAGTGTGCTTCAAGCATGTGCATGCATGCAAAGCGCATCTCTGAGTGAACCAGCAGTAAAAGAATCTGGAACCCAACCATGCACCAAATATTGGAAATGTAATCAAATACCAGGCACATATTATCACATGTGGTGGACCTGCCCAAAAGCAAAAAAAAAAAAAAAAAAAAAAAAAAAAAAAAATTGGATGGAAGTGCATATGTGGTTAGAGAAAATGTTGAGGCAGCATATAGATCATAAACCAGAACTATTTTTGTTAGGCATAATACCAGAAAAATATGATAAAGGAAATGTATATTTGATATTGCGCATTTTGACAGCAGCAAGAATTGTATTTGCACAATATTGGAAAAATGAAGAAACACCTACAGAAGAAGATATAATTAAAAAAAAATAGACTGTGCAGAAATGAAGAGATTAACACTGAAGATAAAAGAAAAAGAAGACACAGTGTATTTTTGAATTTGCAATTTGTTTTTAATCAATGGTTGGATAACAGAGGTAGAAACCAGGATACTAAAAAGTATTACTATGACTCAGACAGTATGTTATTTACCAAGCATTTATTGTATATAAAGAGAAAATATATAAATAAATTGGAAAAATATATAATAAAAGCAGATGATTAAAGCATAACTAGGCTGGGCTGAAATGGCCAAGATAAGATGGAATTTAACAGGGAGAATGTAAAAGACAAATATAAGATGGAGGACAGGCTTGGCAGGAGTACATGTGGAAAACAGGAGCAAGTTGCTGCCAAGGAGGTGAGAAATCTGGAAATCAAGCTCATGAGGAATGGTTAAAAGATCTGGATACATTTAGTCTAGATAGCTGAAGGGAGATATAATAGCAATCTCCAAAGATCTGGAGGGCAGCCTTACAAAAGAGGGAATGGAATTATTCACTATTGTCTCAGAGGACACTGTTAGAACAGGTTCACAATAGGCATCAGTAGGAATTTCCAAACTATAGAGTTCTAGCTGTGGAACAGGCTGTCCTATAACATTGTAGGTTCTCCTTCACTAGGGATCTTCAAAGAGAGGAAGATCCATACTTATCTGTCAGAGATGCTGTAATATATCTTATACTGAGCGTGGGTTTGGACTAGATGACATCTAAGATAACTTCCAACTCTGTGATTCTAATGAGAATGTAGAATATGAGAAACATTAATGGAAATGAAACATGCAGAAACAAGTAAACTTAGTCAGCTCATCAGTTGAGATCTCTGATGCTAACTGACTCCTCCATGGTTATGATTTAATCTCCATTGTCTTCTGGGATATCATTGACTGGAAAGCAAATAACCCGGATCCTTCCTTCCTAGGTTTCATTACAGCTTTTGACATTCTCTTCCATGAAACCTGGACTATGGATGATCTATTTATACTGAATATTTCTCCTATGCTCTTAAAGCATCATTGTGAACCTCACTAAGTGACTCAGACAAGGAAATCAACTCCACAGGTAGGTTTGAAGTACTTTCATTGGGATTAGTTATAACAGCAGGTTCTTGCAGATTTGATTGCCATGATTGTACTTCCTCCTCCTTATAGTTCAGTGAATTAAGAGCATCTGCCTGAACTGCTTTCTTGCCCAAGCAATGGAACTGGCATATGTCCATCAATGTCTTCTTCCTTATTCCCTACAGTCACCTTATGTAAATGATATTCACTGAATTCAAAATTCTACATGATTATGTTAGAGCCTTGTATCAGTATGGCTCTAACTCTTCTCCGCCAATGTAAATCTCAAAGTACCGGGATTCTATGCCAGAGTTCCAAGTAATACACCAATAGCAAACAGAACTCTGAGGCAAGTAGGTTCCCCAAAGAATAGATTTATTGGATATATCCTATTGGCACAGGCTGGTGAAAAATGACTCTAAATATTCCCACGGTCCAATCAGTGTGCAACCCGGTTGCTTAGGCAACATCACTCCTCCTTTCTTCAGCCACCTGTGGGAATGTCCTTGGTTCCCAAGGGTATACTATTTTGTTTTGGCTACCAAACCCCAGCTATCACTATTTCCCCCCTTCCTAACTCTCATCTCCACTGTGGCAACCCTGGAGCCTCAGTCAGGCCAGCACCAGAGTTGACAGTCTACTTATTAACATGTTGATTGGTTCACCTCTGATTCCCCAGAGGCCGAAGTTCAGGGATCCGATCCACCAAGTTGCCAGCCTCAGGAGTCAGCAGACAATCCGCCAACTGACAATGATGTGGCAACCAATCTGGAGAAGCAGATGAGAAGCAACTTGCACCTAAAAAGGTCTCTGCATGTGCACAACATTAGAGAAGGGAAAAAATGTACATTTTTGCAATGAAGATTGTTCTGCGCATGCGCAGAACCAAAAATCAAGATGGCGCTGCCGCTGCTGGAACCAGTTTGGGGGCGTAGCAGGCCGAGTTACTACCTACTGGGTCGAACCTGTCTGAACTGGTAGGAACCCACCTGTGGGGGGGGGGTGGAGCAAAGGAAATATGCTCAGATTCTTTCCAACACCTTTAACTGAGCTCTACCTGCAGCTGATGTAAGAATAACTGCCCGAGACTGACCTCCATGGGAAATAATTTCCCAACATCAGATCTGCATTCTAGTATCCTTACTTCCTGCTCTGCTTCTTGATTCACAGAATCACAGCTTGGATCAGTTTGATGAAACTTCCTGCTGTTTGACTCACATGTCTCTCTGACACCCTAACCGATTTCTCTGGACCTACACCAAGTTCAGCTCTAAACAAAACTTTGTGCTGCCTGTATTGTGCCTGGCTACCAGACAAGATTCACCCCTCTCCCCTGTATTTTTTTGGAACGTACACACACTTTTGCTCAGCTGGCTTTCCGTCTGCCTGAAGTACTATTTACCAATAAAACACTTGTTTGCAGATGTTGCACTAGGAACTGCTGGTGACTGGAGTGCATTCAATTTACCTCATTTCAAATAGCCTCTTTCCCCCAAATCAAAAGAAATCTGGTAGCCTTTTATTAAAAGAAGTATGTTTTTTTTCTGAGTGCAGCTCATTCATTACTTCCTCCAAAACAGAACTGCTTATTCCCAGTTCTAGCAATCTAAAAAGAAGCATTGTAATACTGCAGCTTTCAGATGGCACAATTAGTTTTGATTTATATATATAAAAAAGAGCTTTCAGTTGCATTAACTTTCCAAATACATCCTAATAACGTTTACAATACAAAATAAGCTAAAACACCTTCTAAAATCTAGGGAAACTCTGAGACGAACAAGGGAGTTGAATTATAACTGCTAAACTCAAATATCTTTCTTGGTTCTGGCACTTTTAACTAGCCTCCTTGAGAACAGAGGTTTGGGCCTATCTGCCAAATATTCAGATTAGACAATATTTTCATGATAGGACCATTAGACCATCCAGCTGTAACTTATGTTTGAGATATTTTTGTTTAGTCTGTGATTCCCATCTTAGGTCAAGGACCTGATTTCACAGTGAAAACCTGAAAAGTCTCAGGAAGAGATTTTATTTTCCTGGAACTATTAAAAGAAGTGTGACTTCTGCCCGCATTATTTCTTTCCAGCTTTGATGGCAGAGAAAACCATGGCAAATCATTAAATGCTTCCAATGGTGGCTGTCCTGCTCATAGTAACAGCTCAGCATGTTTTCCTACTGATTAAAGCCACACTGTTGTAACCTCACTCTACAAAAATAAAGGCAATAGATTGTGTTCCCCAAATTTAGCAGCTTGAAGAAGAGTGGACTTAATTCTCAGAATTGCCTTGATTTCTTGGTCTAAGGCAGGGGTCAGCAAACCGTGGCTCTGGAGCCGCATGTGGCTCTTTCATCCCTCTGCTGCGGCTCCCTGTTGCCAGTTGGCACCACAATTTTGAGAGGAGCTTCCAGTTAGGTGGGGGAAAGCACGGCGTGCCAGGAGGAGGCTCTATGGCAAGGGTAGGTTTTCTGGTTGGCTCTACAATTGATAGGGCTTTCGGTTAGGATAGGTAGAGGAAAAAGGACACTGCACTAGGAGGAGACTCTATGGTGGGGGAACTGGACTTCCGGCTGGCTCCAGAATTGAACGAGGGGCTTCCGTTTAGGACCGTTGTGGCTCTTTGAGGATTTAAGGTTGCCGACTCCTGGTCTAGGGTACCTGGTGGGGTTGACAATATCTGTTAAGGACATGGTGAGGGAGGTGGGCAGTGTGACTTCTGCTCACGTCATTTCTTTCCAGCTTTGATGGCAGAGAAAACCATGGCAAAGCAGTTTCTATAGATTAGCCTGTATTATTACCACCAGGTGATTGGAAGGAAAAAGTTGGAGAAGTAAAGAAATTTAGAATTACAAGAAGATCTAAGCTGATAAAAATAATAAATGCAAATTTTAGGTTAATAGAATTTTGTGAAGATAATTCTTTGTTTATTATATGCATTTGCCCCAAGATATGTAAAAAGAGACCTTGGAAATAAACATGGACACCATCAGATGCACAACTCTTGAATCAAACTAATTGTATAAAAGGAAATAAAAGATGAAAAAGTACAGTCCAGTTAGCCAGCAATTGCTCAGATGTGTGTTGAGGAACAGCTATGAGACACAAGTTTTTTTTAAATGATTAAGTGCCTTTCAGAACAACCTAGCAAGACATCCTGTACCAACCTGTATCAAGACAAAGGAGTTTTACCTGTATAATTTGAATGTGTCCACACTTCCCTGAATGAGCAGTAACACTTAGACTTATATACAGCTTCATAATGCTTTACAGCGCTCTCTAAGTGTCAGCATATTGCCCCCAACAATCTGGGTCCTCATTTTACTGACCTTGGAAGGATGGAAGGCTGAGTCAACCTTGGGATGGTGAGAATCGAACTGCTGGCAGTCAGCAGAGTTAACCCACAATACTACATTCTAATCACTGCACCACCAAATACAATCCATATTATGACTCTTTAGATCCCTCTTGAGCACAAGACTTTCAGGGAAGTTCTAATAATTAATTAAAAGTCTAATAATTAATTGAAAGTATTGTGCTCAAGAGGGATCTGAAGAGTCATAATATGGATTGTATAAATCCATATGGTGGTGCAGTGATTAGAATGTAGTATTGCGAGATTATTATGGTTAAACCATTATGAATGGTCTCTTTTGGTTTAACATAGCTATTTCATATCTGCCATAATTTCAGATAGCTGGATGGATGGATAGACAGACAGATAGACAGACACATTATCTCCAACTGTTAGAGAAAGAAATCTGTTCAATGAACATTCCCAGGTTATAACCAAAATGATTGGAGAACCATTTTCAAACTGAGCTCCTTCTGTTCACTGTTGCCATTGTTTAAATTCTAAACAAATATAAAAATGCAAGAAGTGTATACTCTATGGCAGTGATGGCAAACCTTTTCAGCACCAAGTGCTGGTCTGGGACACGACCCAGAAGAGAAGCAGCCCAGGGGCACTTCCATTTTCCAGGGGGCGCATGCACATAAATTAACAACCAATTTGCCCAGCACCAAAAATGTGAGTGTGTTGCCTTCTGCGCATACGCTTTGCTTGCTCACATGCCTTGCGTGCATGCGTGCCACTTGAAAAAAACGGCTATGGGATGGCATAGTGCCAGGGCAGATGGACGGGGCCACCTGCAGGTCACAACTACCAGTTCGCCTGAACCCGTCTGAACTGGCAGTAGCCCACCACTGCCGCATGCGCATGCGAAGATCAGCTGGCCGGCACGCATGCTCAGGCCGGAAAATGTGGGACCAGCTCTTCCACTTTGGGCATGCTTGCTATAGGTTCGCCATCGCGGCTCTATGGAATATTTCTTTGACATTTGTCCCAAGGTCATTAAAAGAATCAGGAGGAGCATCTGGATAAATTAATTAATAAATGAACATTGACATTTGGCAAATGGAGTTCATTCAATATACTTGAGGAGGAGAGAAGAGGGGAACCCATTTTGAAAAAACATAAGAGTAGCAACATTCATGGCTGTCTGTTTTGATGTTGCTTGTATTCCATTTTTGGCATGATTTATTATTCTGATTTCTCTGAATGTACTGTTCTGCTTCAAAGGTAGAATAAATCTTTCTCTTTTCTAATTTCTCTCAGTGTGTTTACATACATAATTTTGAAGACCAAGGATGTTGTTTGCCTCTGTGGGTGCTGTGTACTGATCACAGCAGTAAATCCTGAATTTCTGTTAGAAAGCCAGAATTTCCCCTAGCAGTGAGGTAAGTCTCCCAGACACATTTCTGGTCTGAGATGTTAAACTTGAAGGCTGGATATATAAATAAATGTATGGTTTCCCTCTTCTCTGATGAAAATTCTAGTTTGGCCTTGAAAAGATTTGATAGACAGCCAACAGCCTTGGGATCCAGAAACGGTAGGAATCAATCCAGTCACTCACAGGAACATAACCAAAAGTAAAAAAGTAACCAATAAACACACTTATTGCTAGGTGGCTCAGTGGCTAAGACGCTGACCTTGCCAATCAGAAAGGTTGTGGTTCAAATCCCTAGTATAGGTCTCCTGTGTGAGCAGGGGGTTGTACTAGATGACCTCAAAGGTTCCTCCCAACTCCGTTACTGTTGAGATCTTCTACTCTCAAGTTACAAGATAGGATGGTACCAGTGGTGGGATTCGATTTTTTTTTACTACCGGTTCTGTGGGTGTTGCTTGGTGGGCGTGGCGTGGCTTGGTGGGCATGGCTTGGTGGGCATGGCAGGGGAAGGATACTGTAAAATCTCCATTCCCTCCCAATCAGCTGGGACTCGGGAGGCAGAGAATAGATGGGGGCGGGGCCAGTCAGAGGTGGTATTTACCAGTTCTCTGAACTACTCAAAATGTCCACTACTGGTTCTCCAGAACTGGTCAGAACCTGCTGAATACCACCTCTGGATGATACCTCTTTTTATAGTGTATCCCTGAAAGTTTTCCTAATATATTTTTTTTCTACTCTATTTTGTACAGTCTGTATATTTAGACAGATTCTGACTGACTTCTCAGTGAAAAAGAAAAGAAAAGTGAGCTAATGGCATAAAAATACATGAAAACTGAAATGATAAAACTTATTTTTTTTTTTTTTTACAAAGCAGCTTTAGCTGGTATCTTCCCTCACTGAACAAGTGCCATTTTAGCTATTGTTCAAACTCTTGCCATTCTTTCCGGTAATGTCAATTCAGCATGTCAGGCATCATTTCCTCCACCCATATAATTGTTCCATCTTTTAAAAGCATCAACACTGGCAGAACATTAAATGAGCAATAAAATCTAAACAAGAAAACCTTGTTTTTAAAAACCAAAATGATGAATGCTCTTTGCTAAATTAAATACCAAAGCAAGTATATTTCATGCATGTAAAATCTGTCTTCCCTTTTCCCTTAAATAAACAAATGTATTTAAATTTATTGAATATAATTTATGGTTGGTTGCACAGTCAGCCCGATGTTTAGACTGGATTGCTATTATTAATTTAAATTTATCGGCTGTCCAACTCCAGTGGACTCTGGGTAGTACACAAAACAAGGGAAAACATAAAAGCAGCTAAAAATATTGAATCAGACAGGCAGCCCAGATGAAAATAATCTAATAGATAGGAAAAACAACAAAACAAAATAGGGGTCATTGAACAAATCATAAATATCAAGCCCAGGCTTGGGACCAAAGCCACATTTTCAAAGCTTTCTGAAACCTTAGGAGAGAAAGTGCTGTATTTCTGGAAGAGATGCTGTTGCAGAAGTTGGGGGTGGCACAACAAAGAAGACACACTTCCTTGGTCCCATAAGATGACAGTGTTTAAAGGAGGGTACTTGGAGTGCACCCACTCTTCTGAAATGCATTGAGTAGGCAGATACAGTTGGAGACAAGTGGTGCCTCTATACAGTACAGAGCTTCAGAGCAGAGGAGGTATTCAGCCGGTTCTTAATGGTTCAGGCGAACTGGTAGTGGCTGCTGCTGGAGGCTCCGCCCACCCGCCCCGACATAATGCACGACCTTCTGCACATGCAAGCGCGCTCACATTTGCAAACCGGTAACGAAGGTAAGTGTATCCCACCACTGCTTCAGAGGTAGTAAGAATAGCCAGCATCTGGAATTTGAAACCAATGCAGATTGTGTAGCAATTGTGATGCACGGGCACACTGAGAGGTGCCTGTTACAGCTCATGCTGGTGAACGTTGCACCAGTTGTAACTTGTAGCTGGTCTTCAAGGGCAGTCCCACATAGCATGCATTGCAACAATCCAATTGTGAGTCCCACCAGGGTATGAGTGACTGTCTGAAGGGCCTCCCAGGTCAGGAACTGGTACAACTGGTGCACAAGATCAATCTTTACAAAGGCACTCCTGGCCACAGCTGCTAGGGGCAAGTCCAGAAGGGCACCCAAATTGCACACCAGTCTTGATTGGAGGAATGCAGCCCCAGCCAAGTCCAAAGATGGTGATCTCCCCAACCCAATGTGTTCAAACAGTCACCCAATCTTGTTAGGATCTGTTCTGCCCCATTCCAGATCTGAAAAAGCTTCCAAATCTCGTGGCTTTTATCTAAACCAAAGTTCCACTCATTACTACTACAGAATATACAAGAATTAACAAATGGTTTTAAATTTTAACTATCGATTAAGAAAAACACACACTGCAGAGGTGTCAAACTGGCAGCTGCAGGCTGGATGCGTCATGCGCAGCCATGCCCACTCCAGCTCCGCAAAGGGGGAAAAACACATGATGGCAATGTGACACCGCGACAGTGTCACACTGCCGGTTTAGACCGTTTCAGGCAAACCGGTGGAAGTGCGCGCTCACAGTTTCAATGTGTGGCAAACCGATGGTAAAATTATGTGAAACCCACTTCTGTGTCACAAGTTTGATACCTCTGATACACAGCACAAACCAAGAATAAGCAATCAAGCAGAGTATCTTTGCAATTAGGAAGCAGCAGATGGAAGTAAACACATGTAAGTTTCGTGCTTTTTTCAAACATGAAACATCCAAAAGATTAAAGCATCCTTGACCTTCATGCGGGCTGGTAATAATTGCTCATCCTTGTCATTTCCTTGGTGATTACCTGGAACTGGTTTGCTGTTACATTCTTCCGATTTTTGGTTCGTTTTCAGTTCTTGGGCTTAGCTACAAGTCTGAGATTTTTGACTTCCCATTCAAGTATTAATCAGATCTTCAAAATGAAAAAAAACCCTCTAGCAGTTCTCTTACCTTCACAGTAGAATGCCAAAGTGCACATAATAAGAACAACAATGTTATAATGAAAATGTTAGAGTGTGCAAAGATGGACAATTTACAAAAGAAATAAAAGAAAAGGAGGAAACAGAATATTATATGGTATGAAATGAGTAGTACAAATGGCTAGAGGACAGGTGTGAAGCTTAAGGAAAGGCTAAATGAAGAAGACACAGGAGTTAGAAATTAACATATAGGTAGAGATGAACAAACATGTATAAATGGAAAGAAGGATTGTAAATTAAGGACTGTCTATAATAGTATCATATGTATAGACAAAGAGGAATTGAAATTAGGGGGAAGAAGCACATTTACAATGGATGCATACCGAGGTGGAAATGTGATACGGAAGGAAATTGCAAAAAAAATTTTTTTCTTTTTATCTTTTTTTTTTAAATGGTTAAAATAAATATAAAATATTAAAAAAATAACAACAACAATAAGCAGGTGCAAGCACCGATAATTCTCACTGCTCCACTTTTTCTGTTATGCAAAATGGCATTCTTAGCTGGAACGACTTTTACATCTAACAACTTTTACATCTGGAACGACTTTTACATCTAAGCACATGGCTAATTCTTATTGAACACCTCATTGTTAGGTGTTCCACATTTCATAAGTGGGAAATTCTGTGGAATGGCTTCAGAATGGTATTGTCTTTGCATATGGGATGTAGGCTGCCTTTGTTATCAGATTTTTGCCTGTTAGTTTTGTAAATACTTGTATTAAAGAGCAGCGGCCCCCAAAGGTTTGAGCACCAGGGACCAGTTCCATGGAGAGAGTTTTTTCCGCAGACTGGAAGGGGCGTGGTTTCGCATGCTACCTGCTTCCCACGAATGGAGCTTCACTTGTTTGCATGGCCTGGTTTCTGGCAAGCCCCTACCCAGTGCCGGTTCATGGACTGGGGGTGGGTGGGTTGGAGACCCCTGACTCAGAGCACCAAATGTCGAAGTTGACATCAAGTTCCCAAAGAGTAACAAGTCTATGCTGCAGGGAGTTCTCATTTGTTGTACTTGGGGCTCTAAACACAAGACAAATTGCTTTGCTCCAAAATCCCAGTTTTCTTGTAAACCGCAAACAGCTGAAAGGTTGCTAAAGCAAAGAGTGAAGGGGAGAGATTTAGCTGCAAAGGAACATTCATCCTCTTCCTTAAACCTCTGATAACGATTAGGTTATCCAGGAAAACAAATACTGCCACAAAATAGCCCAGAAGGCTTGACAAAAAGGAGAGATGAGGACTGTAAAGTAGCTCCTGTTAAGACACCCTCCCTTTTTCCTCCTTAGGAACCCCCCCCTGCAATTTTTTTAAAAAAATCTAAACAAATTAAAAAGTTGAGTGTCTCTATGACCCAAGCGTTCCCTTGAAAACAGTGCTTTTTCCTTCCGTTTCACAAGCTCTGGGGAGCTTTTAGGACCTGGAGGCATGATGCATTTTTAAAAGAAACCAAACAAAGTTTCATAAAAAGGAAATGAAAAATGCATGAGCAAAAATGCAGTTTCTCCAGTATGAATCACTTAAATCCGTGTGTGTGTGTTTGTGTGTGTGTGTGTGTGTGTGTATGAATATGAGAGAGGGAGAGAGTTTGCAATTTGAAACTAGGCAATTTCAGATCTTTCAAGAGTTATCTGTGTAGTCAATCTTGACTAAGTAGTATCACTTCCCATTAGGAACCAGAGCGTGAAATAAGATGACAAATACTCTTTTATTGAAAAGCTGATACCTAGAGGTTTCCGAAGAGTTCCCCTGCAAAAGTCAGAAAAGGAGACATACGGACATGGCTAACTAGGACAAATCAATGTTTGGATACTTAACACAAGAATTTGGTTTCTTTTATGATAGGGGAATGAATGTATTTATTTATTTAGATAGGTTTATTTTAAATCGAGGAAATCAGGTTCAGATCTGCACTTATTCTCACTAGGGTAAATAGTCCCCTTTACTTTTTCTTGCTGGCTGGCTATGAGAGAAAAACACAGGTAGTCTTCAACTTGTAACTGTTTGTTGAATCAGGGTTCTAAGTTACAAGGTTTGAAACTTCAAAATATAATTGATTCTACCTGTTTTGCAAATTCTTTAGTTCGTCTATGGAGTCACAAAGGTTATAGTTATACATTCTCTCACGCCAGGGCTTAATCCTGCATTGGATTAAGAGCCAAGGTGGCGCAGTGGTTAAATGCAGCACTGCAGGCTACTGCTAGATCAGCAGGTTAGCGGTTCAAATCTCACCGGCTCAGGGTTGACTCAGCCTTCCATCCTTCCGAGGTGGGTAAAATGAGGACCCAGATTGTTGGGGGCAATATGCTGACTCTCTGTAAACCGCTTAGAGAGGCCTGAAAGGCCTATGAAGCGGTATATAAGTCTACTGCTATTGCTATTGTAAGATTTATTCAGATCATATACTGAAACACTTTCCTTTCTAATTTATGAACGCCTTGCCGGTACGTGCGCTTAAATTCATCTACAGCTCACAAATCAAAATGGGCATTCTACTTAAAAAGTAGAAAATCAAAGTGGGCTGTGTCAGAATGTCAGAGGATGAAAGATTAAACACGGTGGTTATTTTAACTATTTGTCACTTCTAACTTTTGAGACTCTCAGTACTTGAATAACTGTTCTCCACAGGACATTTACACCTTAAGCTTAATTACTTGCCATAATCAATTCCTTTAAATATACTTCACATAATATTCTGCATTAATATGTCAGGCATCTTTTCTATTTCAGCAAGGAATAAAATAACAAACAACAATTAATATTTTGAGAAACTCAAGTTACACAAGAAGAAAATGTACTGCTCTATGTATTTTTTAATGATACATAAATCACCTAGCAATTACAATAGCAATAGCACTTATATACCACTTTACAGTGCTTTACAGGCCTTCTCTAAGCAGTTTTCAGCCTATTGCCCCCATCAATCTGAGTCCTCATTTTACTGACCTTGGAAGGATGGAAGGCTGAGTCAACTTTGAGCTGTTGAGAATTGAACTGCTGGCATTCAGCATAATTAACCTTCAATACTGCATTCTAACCTCTGTGCCACCACAGCTCTTAGACTACACCTAGACTACAATAGTGTAAATTTCAGAGAGTACTTCTGGTAACTCTTAAAATTTGGGATTATTCTTTCCTTAAGATAATTAGATAAGGAGGATAGATTTTTAAGGCAAGTCCAATTTCGGTGATAGATCTTGACATCATGTGTCTGATGAGGATTGGAAAAGATTATAAGGTTTTCTTTGACTTCATTGATATCAGACCTGATACCCAATCAAGGAGAAGAATTTTGATCTCTTATCCTTTGTTATCCGATATACTAAAAATAAGTGGGAAAAAATGGCTCAGTTAAATAGCAACTTTTGGAAAAGAATCCAAAGTAATTAGTAATCCAATAACAAGATAAACCTGATTTCCCACTCAATGGAACAGAGAAAGGTATGAAGCTGGAGAAGGATATGAAGAAAGAAGTAATGTTTCCAATTTTTAGAGGCCCTGGTAGTACTCTACCAACTAATACTCTAACGCTAATGCATTCAAAGGGAGGCTACTATTTTCACTTATCTGTCTCTAAGTAACAATCCAATTGTCATATATAGGACACTATGGTGCTGAAAAAAATAGATGCTTTTGTCCAGAGACCTGCTAATTTCCTGAAGTTAGTCTTAGTATGAAAAAGCGAGAGGTTTTTGTGAAGCCATATAATATAAAAGGTTACTAACAAGATAATATGTGTTGTGTAAGAGATGGAATTAATGCATTTATCCCACAGTTTATGGTGTCACAAGAATGTCAATAGGTAGAGATTCTCCCTGTCAGATAGTCCTACTAATGGAAGAACAGGTTCTGTAAGATAATGTCAACAGTCAAAGCGGTAGGGTTAACAATGAAAGAGGACATGACAATAAAGATAATATCTGCAAATTGTGCTGAAGAAACCAATCTAAGAGCAAAATTAGCTTTTACTTCCTATTTTCCTCTTGCGTTTTTCTACCCAGATTCTTAGTCAAGCATGATGGTCCTTCTACATCCTCTGTGGAACCAAGTTAGGTTGGTGACTGTTGGAGGAAAGTGCTGTGAGTATCTCCTCAAGAGATTTGCCAAACTGTTTATATTTCATTAGCAGAAAAAGACACCAACTTTCTCCTATTTGCTTTAGGATTTAGAGAGATTTTTAAAAAAATCACCTTGATGTGAGACATTGTGGGGAGTCAGAAAAAGCTGAAGAAAATCCAATTAACAGATTATCTCTGGCCTAAATAGGGGGATATCTGGCCAAAAACATTTCAGAGACATTCTCCCCCTCCCCATTTAAAAGTCACTACAAAGGATGATAAGGAATCCAGAGATTATATAAATTGGATGCAACATATCAGAGATTATTTAAATGGGCTATAGGCAATTATTGGGTGGATTAAAAATATGATCAGATTAATAAGCAAAATTTCAGGGAAGATTGCAGGATGCATAAATACTATCCTCAATTTACGACCACAATTGTGCCCAAAATTTATGTTGCTTAAGTGAGAAATTTGTTAAGTGAGTTTTATCCCATTTTACGACTTTGCAGATCTTAAATTAGTGACACAGTTGTTAAATGAATCTGGCTTCCCTATTGACTTTGCTTATCAGGTCACAAAAAGTGGACAAATGACTCCAGGATACATCAACTGTCATAAATATGAGTCAGTTCTCAAGCATCCAAATCTAAATCACGTGACCATTAGTATACTGCAAAGGTCATAAGTGTGAGAAATGGTCATATATCATTTTTTTCTGTGCCGTGGTAATTTCAAACTGTCACTAAACAAACTGTTGTAAGTGGAGGGCTATCTGTACTCAATTCCACATATAATGGTTACTTCTTTTATTAATATATTAGACTATATAACAATTAAGGTTCTCAAAGCTTTATCTGATAGACATATACGTATATACCGGTATATATATATGTGTGTGTATGTATATCTGTGTTTGTATGTTCCAGCATAACTCTGGAGCGCCTGCAGCAATTTCAACCAAACTTGGTACACAGATGACTTACTCTCTAGAAACTAATACTGTGGGGGTAAGACATCCCTAACACCCTCAGTGTGTGTGTTCTGTTACAATACAGCCTGTTGTGCCGTAAAATGGCTTCTACTGTACAGTGGAGTGGAGTTGCTATGGTAATGGCTTCACAGTACTCCACAAGAGGGCTCCCTCTGGGAAGGGAGAAAATCCAACATTAAAACTTACATTTGGTCCTGACATTTTCCCCGTATAAATAAAAACCTGGGCAACACTGAGTTATCAGCTAGTATTTTATAAAGGAGAGCTCTCATATTATTATTATGGGTATTTCACTTTGGATGGTTAATTGTTTCAAAACTGTTAACAAAGTTTTAGGATGATGGGTTGTCTTGCATCCCTGGCTACAGAAATTTCTAGAACTTTTAGTGGTAGGTAGTCCTACATATACTGTTTTCATGCTTATTAGTGCAGAAACTTAATTAGCTAAATAGTTAAGTGTTTAAATAAGATCTGCTTATCTAGCTGGGGTTTGCTTGGTAAGATACATGCTATTAGGCCCAACAGATTACTTCTAAAGTGTACCTCATTTTCCTTGGTTAAAAAGTTCTGACTGTGGTTGCAGAACCAAGGTTTAGAATCTAGGTCTCATCCATAAGGATTGATTCTTTGGGAAACATCCAGACAGGCAAGGAGGAGGAATCAAGTCGGGAATTGGTTTTGAGTCATTGTGTTGCTGCAAGAGACCCAGAGCTAAACCCCCTCCCCTCTCAAATTCCATGAAACTTGCAGAATGTGGGTTTGGCTAGTTTAAAGAAAAGAAGAATTAGGGGTGACATGATAGCATTATTTCAGTGTTTGAGGGATTGCCACAAAGAAGAAGGGGTCAAATTATTCTCCAAAACACCAAAGGGCAGGAACAAGAAATAATGGTTGGAAACTAATCAAAGACAAAAGCAACCTGCAGTTAAGGAGAAACTTCCTAACAGTGAGGACAATAAACCAGTGGAACACCTTGCCTACAGAAATTGTGGGCATTCCACATCACTAGAGGTTTTTAAGAAGAGACTAGAAAGTCACTTATCTGAAATAGTATAAGTTCTTCTGCTTGAGCAGGGAGCTGGACTAGAAGATCTCCAAGGTCCCTGTTGCCTTCTGGCAGAAGATACACAATAATTAAAACTTGGACCACACATCTTCTGAACAGTTTTTATCCCAGAGCTATAATTGCACTCAACAATGAACTAAAGGGCCACCAGTAAAGCTGTTGGACAGCATTTCTTGGTCTGTTGTGTGGATGCTTGGGTGGTTTAGGGGCAGGGAATTTTTGATGGGTGGGGATATGCGTAGGGATTGTCTTGTGTGTTGGGCTTGGTCTCTGGGTGTTATATGAATTTCACTGTATGGGTATACTGTGACAATAAAGTATTCTCTTCTTCTCTTCTCTTTTGTCAGAAACTGGTGGGGAAGGTTTAAAGAGCCGAGGTGGTGCAGTGGTTAGAGTGCAGTACTGCAGGCCACTTCAGCTGACTGTTATCTGCAGTTCAGTGGTTCTAATCTCAGCGGCTCAAGGTTGACTCAGCCTTCCATCCTTCCGAGGTGGGTGAAATGAGGACCCAGACTGTGGGGGCGATATGCTGACTCTGTAAACAGCTTAGAGAGGGCTGAAAACCCTATGAAGCTGTATATAAGTCTAACTGCTATTGCTATTGCTATAATCTCACCGGCTCAAGGTTGATTCAGCCTTCCATCCTTCCGAGGTGGGTGAAATGAGGACCCAGACTGTGGGGGCGATATGCTGACTCTGTAAACCGCTTAGAGAGGGCTGAAAGCCCTATGAAGCTGTATATAAGTCTAACTGCTATTGCTATTGCTATAATCTCACCGGCTCAAGGTTGACTCAGCCTTCCATCCTTCTGAGGTGGGTGAAATGAGGACCCAGACTGTGGGGGCAATATGCTGACTCTGTAAACTGCTTAGAGAGGGCTGAAAGCCCTATGAAGCTGTATATAAGTCTAACTGCTATTGCTATTGCTATAATCTCACCGGCTCAAGGTTGACTCAGCCTTCCATCCTTCCGAGGTGGGTGAAATGAGGACCCAGACTGTGGGGGCAATATGCTGACTCTGTAAACCGCTTAGAGAGGGCTGAAAGCCCTATGAAGTGGTATATAAGTCTAACCGCTATTGCTGTTGCTATAAGGTTGCAAACCACAATCAGCAGACCTTATGGCTGCAACTGGCCATAAACGTGAACTGGTTTACCAAACACCCAAATTGTGATCAGGAACTATAGAGGTAGTGCAATGGTCGCAATTGGGAGGACTGGTAGTAAATTTACTCTTTCCGTTGCAACTCTGAACCATCATGACATGAACCACTGTACATTGAGGGCTACCTGCAATTTATTTCTCTATCGTTGCATTTGTATTAAGTTTTCTAACCTTGTTAGCAGCCCAGGCTCTGCAAGTGGGCTGCCGTATAAACTCAATGAATAAACTACATAAATAAATAAATGGAACAGCCTTAACAGAAAGGGCACTGAGCATAAAGAAAGCATATGCCTGCACAGAAATTCATAAAGCAGAGATTTGAAAAATCCGTAGAGGCTATTTGGTTATAAACACGAAAAGGAAAACAAGTGTTATTGTCATGGGAGCTTATTGTAAACTACTTATGACAGACAGAAGATACAGAGGAGGCCTTTCTGTATTAGATGATCGATTCGTCAAAGAGGCATGTGACAGGGGCAATGGGAAATTCAGCTAGATTGACTTCTGATAGAAATGTAATTCTGCCGGTAGTCAAGGATTTAAGAAATCCAGGAACTGGAACAAGGAACAAAAGGGCACCCTTTCCTTGCATGTACATTTTACAGTGTGTGTGTTTCTTTTTCTTTTTTTATAAAGTTTTTTTATTTTTTTCATTTTCATAACATAAAACCACATGTATACTATTACATAACCAACATCGTATTGTATTATTAAATGTTTACGTCAATTCATCTTACCAACAACTCCCCAAAACCAATTATTGGCTCTTCTGCTCTCCATACACCATATTTGTACCTTATCCATCACTTTCTTCTCCTTCTCTCCTCCCCCTCCCTCCTTCTTTTTCTTTCTTTGAAAGGCTGTTGTAACACTTGTTGCCATATTCAATTTGCATTATTTCCTTTTCACTTTTTTTTTTAGTATCATGAACTTTAAAGCAGGGGTGGGCTTCAAAAATTTCAGCAACGGGTTTTCAGCCCGGTTGCTGGGTGGGCATGGGCATGGTGGGTGTGGCCTAATCGGCCTCCTGCACCACGGTGGGGGGCCATTTTCTCCTTCCCCAGGCTCTGGAAGCTTTCCTCGAGCCTCTGGGAGGGCAAAAACTTCCTCCCCTGGGCTCTGGAGGCTAGAATGGCCCATTTCTGGCCTTCAGGAATTTCCAAGAAGCCCATTTTTCCCCCTCCCCGAGTCTCTGCATAGGCCCTGCACTTACCTCGCATCCAAAACCTGTAACAGCCCACTCCCACTTTAAAGTTGTCATGATAGGTAAGAACAAGCCTTAGTGTAATTAATTCATTGAAACATAATTCTCCAAGACTAATTAAAACCTCCTAGCTTCAACTGAAACACATACACACACACACACACACAATTAATACAGCTTTGCTTAATCCCCACAGAACTTGTTTACCCTGTAGGTTAATTTCCTCTAGTATATTTCTGTAATTATCTGCCTTACACCTATTTGTTTTCTTCTCTCCAATGCGGACATCTATGGACAGATGTTACATCTGATACCTTTTGAGCACCATGCAAGATTCAGTGCCCAGTTGTGCACAGCTGGAGATTGTTGAAAGGTTCCACATCGGCTCTCTGCTTTTTGTTCTTGTAAGTAGCAAGGACATTCTTCTCTACATGCATATCTTGCAGATCTATAGCAATAGCAATAGTAGTTAGCCTTATATACCGCTTCATAGGGCTTTCAGCTCTCTCTAAACGGTTTACAGTCAGCATATTGCCCTCAACAGTCTGGGTGCTCATTTTACCCACCTCGGAAGGATGGAAAGCTGAGTCAACCTTGAGCCTGGTGAGATTTGAACCACCGAACTGCAGATAACAGTCAGCTGAAGTAGCCTGCAGTACTGCACTCTACCCACTGCACCACCTCGGCTCTTCTGTATCGTATTCATAAAAGGAACAAAAACAATGCAAGAAGACTTGTCTTTTTTTGCAATAATTCAGGGAGAATTCTATTCAAGTTTAATAGGTACATGTATATTAAAATTTAAAATGCAGTTGCTCAGGATGGATCACAATTTTTTTTGTGTGTGTACCCGTGTGTGTGTGTGTGTGTGTGCACATGCGTGCGCAGATACACCTGTTGGAAAAAATGTCCTTTTGGGTTCAGTTCCAAGTGGGGAGAAAGACACTGGAAACATGGAGGCTGATTGGAAAGATGGTTTTAATGGTGAACAGGATCACATGCCTTGAAAATGTTGGGTGAAGAAAAAAAGAGAAGAGATGCATACATAATTAAATTTTAGGGGGATTTTTTTTTCTCTATGATTCAGGAATGGCAATTGTTATATATATATATATATATATATATATATATATATATATATATATATATATATATATATATATATATATATATATATATATATATATATATAATTTAATTATATATGCAATTATTGTATCATGGAATGTTAAAGAGTTGGGAGGTATATGTAAGAGAAGAAACTTTTCAAGTGTTTGAAGACAAATTATTTCCTGCAAGGGACTCACATTCTTCCTGGTGAAAAATATATTTTACTTAGAAACAGGGTGGAATCGATTTAAATGGAAATTCAAATATGACTTGAGGAGTAAAGTATTAAGAAAATGTTAAACTTCATAAACAGCAAGACACTGTCAAAATATCAATATGCATGTTGCTGCATATTATATAATTTTGGCGATTAAGTGCCTGGAATTGTTTGACTTAGATAAATGTTTGTGGTTCAACTAGTTATATTGTTTACAGTTGATTTGCAAATCTTTTTGATTTTCAGTGGGACCAATTAATTGTAACTGGAGATTTTAATGAATGAAAATATCTATTACATATTTAAATACACACCTCCCTTATTTTTCGGAGTATAAGATGCACCGGAATATAAGACACACTAAGATTTTGAAGAGGCAAATAAAAAAAAGGTTTTGCACTCTGCAAATCTCCCCCAAAGGTCCATTTTTCGCAAATGCTGCATTATGGGATGCTGTATTCAGTGTATAAGACGCACCCAGATTTTCACCCTCTTTTTTGAAAAAGGTGTGTCTTATACTCCAAAAATTATAATACTTATGCAATCACCTATGTAGCAATAAAGCAGGAATGATAAATAAATAAATTGACAGTTTGCCAGTAATAACAAAATATCAATCTCATCTTATGTCCCAAGAAACAATCAAATCATACTGGTAGTCCTTGGTTTGCGTCCTTAATGGAGCCTGCCCATGTCATGGACTCAATTTTGTGACCTTTTTTTGTGGTACTCTTTAAGCAAATCACTGCAGCCATTAAGTAAACCCATTGTTAGCTACAGTATGTTAGTATTTTTTGCTGAAAATTGGAACCCAAATGCCGGTTTTTAGCAAAAAACATAAAACAGGATCACATGACCACAGGATGTGGAGAGGGTCAGCTGTTGTAACTTCAGAACTGGATTGAAAATTCCTTGGGGGGTTGGTGGTTTGGCATAGTAATAGCAATAGCAATAATAACAGCACTCTGATTATATATAATCCATAATGCTTTACAGCACCTTCTGGGCAGTTTACAATGTCAGCATATTGCTCCCAACAATCTGGATCCTCATTTTACTGACTTTGGAAGGATGGAAGGCTGAGTCAACTTTGATCAAGCATCAGAATCGAACTGCTTGTTGTGGGCAGTGTCAGCCTGCAATACTGCATTCTAACCACTGTACCACCATTCGGTCATACGTCTGGTTGCTAAAATCCTCTGAATCCCAATTATCCTGCCAACCAGAACTGGCCATATTGTTCTTGTGCACAATTTTATTGAACAAATGTAAGTGAAAAATGAAACACATTGTGGCAAACACTGCCCCCTGTCTCCATTGATGAATGTAGCACTTCTACTGAACTGCCAGTGAAACAGGAAGAGAACGGGGGAAGATTTAGTAGCAGCTGGTTTAACCTTGACAAAGATGACTGTCTTAACAATTTAAAATATTCATACTTTTGGCATGATGTGAATTCTTCTGTCAAATGTTTTGCGCAATCTCCAAATGGATAGGCCTCACAATAAAAATTAAAAAGAAAAGAGGCATGTTGATTATGGAGGTGTCAGATGATCCTGTTGAAGACTCTAAACATTTCAATTGTGGCAAGATGACAGAGTGAGAATTAAATATTTGCGATGTGGTTGAAGGCTTCTGGGCAGTATCTATAACACTGCTGAATCCTGCAAAACATTTAAAAGAGGACATTCTTTATAATATAATTATGCAGGTAAACATTATACAATATTTATAGTACCAGCAACTCTTTCTCTTTTGCTTTGGTTAAGAGCTTTCTTTTTGAAATATTTCTTGCTAACGTTTTTAAGAGTGACAAAGTTGAAAGACCCCATTAAGATGCACGGTTCCAAGGACATTGTAAATTGGTTGTATGTGAAAGTGAATTTCTAATCAGCAAAATTCATCAAAATGATAGATATTCCCACTTTTTCTCCTTCCTAATCTTTCAGTGACCCTGCATACACTGGTTTCTAATGAAGCTGGAGAGAGCCGACTCTAAACATTTAAATGTAATTAAAAGAGAAGATATATTGGATAATTACTCAAGGTATAGGCAACACACAACCAATATAATCAAAATAAATTGATTTAACACTTTTCTTTTCAGGTTTTGCAGTACTTCAAATGAAATGTTCTACCCTCAGTTAGAAAAAATGATCAAGTTAAATATACGAGAATAAACATTGTCAGTGTATTCATTATTCATTGTTTAGGGAAATTTTGAGTATGCATATTTTCTTCAGCAAAACTGGGGTACATTTAGTAATGAGTCCATGCATACATTCTTGAGATTATATGTTGTATTCTGAAAGGGTTAACTTTCAATGTGAATATTTTTGGAGGCACTATGTCTGTGTACCAAACCTTCTATTTTGCAACATGTCCAGTCAGCAAGTGGACAGCTGTATTTTCTACCAAGGACCTTCAATCAGCAAATGGTCAGGAATGGACAGCTGTAGTTTCCAAACAGCCTTCCAAATCAGCCCTATATAGCAACAGTTCCCAATGTAGCAAGTTTAAGATATGTGGACGTTAACTCCCAGAATTCTCCAGCTGGCATATATTGCCATATATCTCACTGCAAATTTTGTATTGTATTTTTGTATTTATTAGTTTGCCAAACATGTACAAGATAGCAGGTATAAATATAAACGTGGACATGAATGAAAGAAATGAATACAAATAAATGGGGACAGTAAGACGGGGACGGTAGGCACGCTGGTGTGCTTATGCATGCCCTCTTTACGGACCTCTTAGGAATGGGGTGAGTAGACAGTTTAAGGTTGAAGCTGTGAGGGTTAGAGGATGTAATAATGGAGTCATGTAGAGCATTCCAGGCATTGACCATTCTGTTGCTGAGGTCTGCAATCAAGTTTGGAACGGTTTACCTTGAGTTTGTATTGATTGTTTGCTCGTGTATTATTGAGGTTGAAGCTGAAGACATCATTGACAGGTTGACATTATTTTAGATAATAATGGCCCTGACTCAGTTTTGTAAAATCTTATGGCCCAGAAAAGATCATAATTCACAGTAGCCCACCAGCCAATGCTTTCACCTTTGAAAGAGGTCATAGTCTTCTTCTCTTTAAGAGGTCATTCCCTTGACCCAGACCTTATGGACAACTTTTGGTTGTCTTCTTCCTCACCTTTCCTTTGAGGATGATAAAGTCATGTTTAGTTAGAATAACTATGTTATATTGGGAGCTCACATCCATTTATATGGTGCTAATATGTCAGAAATGGAAATTTGATTTCAGGAGTCGATTGAATGTCTTGACCTAGAAATAAACAATGCCAATTTATTTCCCTTATACTATGGGTTTGTGACATTTTTACTCAATCTTCATTGCTAAGTGAGGTTTCACTTTATCTTTGTTCTGAAATTATCAAATGGTATTCCAAATTTAAGTCATCATTAATAAAAACTGAGAAACGTTTTATTTCTTTAAGTTCTTGTTGAATCTTGGAGATAATATTTTCTTTCTAATATATTGCTGGTGATGCTACTGGTATTAAGACCTTTTTTCAAAAAAAGAAAATGGCTCTTAATTATATATTTATGTACTTCTGTAAATAAGTAAGTAAATAAATAAACTGATTACCGATAAAGATTACAATCTGTAACTTCTTTACAACTTTAATAGCTATACCCTTTCCTATTTTTTCTTCTTCTCCCTCTCTCCATTTTTTCATTTCTTTTTAATTTTATCTTTATTAAAGATGATATTTTTAAAAAAGGACAAAAACTCCTTCTTTCCCTTTCCTTAACAATGGAATCATAAGGAGAATCTATTTTTAATAACTAAAGCACTTTAATGCAACTAGCTCAATGGGCATGTTCTAGATCTAGATGAAATAAACCTGGATCGGTTTTTTTCCCCATCACTCAAATTAGATTATTTAGTGATACCTTGTTGATTACATGTGTGAAGTTAATCCTATAAATTTAATTTGAAGTAATCCTTCTATTTACCCTACTCTCAATCCTCCTCAGTGCAAACATTTCTTACACATGTAGAAATTTCTTTAGCTAGATTATCTCCTGATTTTCTCATTCTTTGGTATCTAAGTGATATAGCTGCTATTATGATGTCTGATCATGTTCATGGAAGTTTAATAATGTGTGCATGATGAAAATTCAGAACAGATTTCTGAATGGTCCCAGAATGTTAAAGGTTTGGTTCAACAAAAGAAATAGGAAATTTTATAGCTTCTGTCAGTATTAACTGGGGCTCATTGTTTTCTTTGAGAGGGGACATCAGAAAAGCATTTATTTGAGTGCTTGTTATTATTTTCACAACTGGCTAAAGTTGAATTTTAGAGGAGAAAATTAAAATCAATATTATTGTATGCACCCCATCTATCTATGAACTGACAGACATCTTTGGTTATCAATAAAGGAGAATATTTGTAGCTCAGAGTTGAAGTGGTGCTCTCTGAGCTGGATTGTTTTCTTGCAGATGTTTCGTTACCCAAACTAGGGAACATCATTAGTGCTAGTAAGTGCTAGTAAGGAGTAAGGTTTGCTGTCAGTTTATAGTATGTACTTACTAGCACTGATGATGTTACCTAGTTAGGGTATTGAAATGTCTGCAAGAAAGCAAGCAAGCTCAGAAAGCACCAAGGACCTCTGACCTTTAGTTATTTCTAAATTTAGATTTAACATCATGGGTGAAATCCAGCAGGTTATGACAGGTTCTGGAGAACAGGTAGCAGAAATTTTGAATAGTTTGGAGAACCAGTAGCAGAAATTTTGAGTACTTTGGACAATCGGCAAATGCCACCTCTGGCTGGCCCCAGAGTGGGGTGGGAATGGAGATTTTGCAGTGTCCTTTCCCTGGAATGAGGTGGGAATGGAGTATCCTTTCCCTGCCATACCCACCAAGCCACACTCACCAAGCCATACCACGCCCACCAAGCCATGTCCATAGAACTAGTAGTAAAAAAAATTGAATTTCACCACTGCTTAACATCCCTTATTCTTCCCAAAAGAACTTTTACTGCATGGGACAAGATAATTATGAGGAGAAAAATCTAATATGTTATTGACTTATATACTTAAAACAAGTTAAGCTACATACTATTGTACCATCTTTTAAAAGTGACTCAAAGAACAATAACAATTTGACAAGTGGTGTGAGCTCTCTTTATTTTGTGACAGGGCTCCTATGGCAATTTATTCTTAGACCTTCTATGTGAAGTCCTTTCTACCTTGAACTGGGTCACAACTATGCACTTTGCACAAGAACCTTCTCTGGTTCTCCTACATTAATGATTCTCACTTAATGACAACTCATTCAGTGACTATTTAAACTTGTGACAGCGCTGAATGAAGGCACTGATAACCAGTTCTGAAAGTTTTGGCTGTGGTAGTGCCCTTGCAGTGACATGATAATGATTTGCAATGTCATGCCCAGCTTCCCACAAGCAAAGTCAATGATGAAGCTTAATGACCCACAGTGATTCAATTAACGATAGTAACTGTGGACTACAAGTCAAAAAAGTAGTGCAAGATCATAAGGCATGGAGAGATGTGGCCCAGATAATTGCCAACAGTTGGACACAACTGATGGGATAATGTCATCAACAAGAGGGGACTGCAAAAACTGCCATCACTAAGCAGCATAATCATGTGATACCACACTATACAATGTCAGACCTAGGGTATTTCAAGCCCAATGAACATAATTAAGGAAGGACTATCTTTATAGCAGCTCCATTCATTGAAGGATCCTTCACTTCTTCCATGTAAGAGAAAGGGTCTTACATAAACATTTGATTTTGGTCTTTGTGGGGCAATACTCAATCTTTTGTTTCTTCCCTTACTTCTTCCATGTATATCCTTGATGATTCATACAGCTTTATTTTAATTTTTTTGTTTTTTCCAACAGCTTCTTTCTGGTTAAGCACTTTTCAGGATCTGTCTTCTAGAAGTCCAGCATAAATCTTTGTCTAGACTTTGATCACAACCAATTTAAAAGGGCAAAGAAAGGGTTAGCAAACACATTTATTTCAGTTAAATGGACAGATGTACTTGATCATGGCTTGTGAGACACTGCAAAGCCTGATCCTTTACCAATTAGGTACCACACTGACATTTATATTTTATTATTTATGGATTTTTTTATTCAATTGATTTTTTTTTTAAACTGGCAGTTTTGGTAGGTATAATATTACATATTTAATTGGTTTTGTTGCTTTATTGATTGTGGACTCAGTTTTCTTTATATTTTATAATTTCATTGTGTAAAGATCTATATTTACTGGATATATTTGACATTTTGATGTTTTTATTATTTTGAATTGATTGTTTCTATGTGCTGTATGGAAAGTCAAACTGTAAATTAATATTTGTACATTGTGGATTGGAAACTTAACAAGAAGAGATTGAAAGATCTGGATATGTTTAGCTTTTAGAAAAGATACCTGAAAGGAAATTTGATAGAACATTACAAGGTCTGGATCTTTTCTTGATTGAGTCAGAATTCAGAAGTCGGATGAGTCCAATTAATTACTACTGGTTTGTACTCAAAGATCGAGGTCAGGTTTCTGCCAGGTACTACTGCCAGCAGAGACAAGAGGCATATTCTTAAGATAGTCAAGAATGCAAGTAAGGACCGTGAAGTTGATGCTATTATACATCTTGGCACAAATGATCTGTCCCAAAAAGTTGTACTTTCTGTGAAGAATGATTTCCAGAGCTTGGGGTATGAACTTAGTAGTATAGGTTGTAGGCTTATCTTTTCAGAGGTTTTACCAGTAAATAAGGAACAAAAAGGGAAGGGCGAGTGTGTAGCAGAGTTTAATGTATGGCTAAAGGAGTGGTGTAAAAGGGAAGGCTTTGGTTTTATTAGTCATGATGTCTGCAGCTGGTCCAATGAAAAACTGTACAAAAGAGATGGTTTGCACCCATCCAAGAAAGGGACTGAGTTACTTGGCATTAAATTCACAGATTTTTCTGGATAAACATTTAAACTGAACAGTGGGGACAGAGAATTAATTGATACAGAACATTTCTGTCCCCAGCAATCTAAAATTCATAGGATTATCAGTGCATGTAATACAGATGTTTGTGCGGGTAAGATTATCACTCCCGCTGTCAAGCAAAACCAAGCATTTAATAGTGAGTGCCATACCATGTGCATGAATCATACAAGTGGAAAGAAAATAGGGGCAGTCAGGCATAACACAGGTTATGTAGACAGGCAACAGGAAGAAAGCCGAACTATTTAACTCATGTTTTGTATCTGTCTTTATACAAAGGGATAAAACAGTCCAACCTATTAAAAACAGCACCACAAAAATCAGATTAGGAACACAAGTTGAAATAGGGAAGAAAATGGTAAGTGAGCACCTGTCTACTCTAGACGAGTTCAAATCACCAGGACTGTATGGATTACACCCCAGCGTTCAGAAGGAACTGGCAGACGAGATCTCAGAACCACTAAACTATATCTTTCAGAGATCCTGGAGCACCGGGGAACTACCAGAGGACTGGAAAAGAGCTGATGTGGTTCCCATCTTCAAAAAAGGGGAAAAAACAGATCCAGGTAACTGTAGACCTATCAGCCTGACCTCAATACCAGGAAAGATTCTGGAAAAGATAATCAAGCAATGAATTAGTGAACACCTAGAAGCAAACAAAGTAATAGCCAAAAGCCAACATGGGTTTGTCAAAAACAGATCATGCCAGACTAATCTTATTGCATTCTTTGATAATGTGACAAAATTAGTGGACCAGAGGAATGCCGTCGATATAGTTTACTTGGACTTCAGTAAGGCATTTGATAAGGTAGACCATAACCTACTACTAGATAAAATAGAAGAATGTGGGTTAGACAGCATCACCACCAGATGGATTTGTAACTGGCTGACCAACTGCACTCAACATGTAGTCCTCAATGGAACTGCATCTTCATGGAGGGAAGTAAGCAGTGGAGTACCCCAAGGCTCTGTTTTGGACCCAGTACCCTTTAACATCTTCATCAATGATTTGGATGAGGGAATAAATGGGGAACTCATCAAATTTGCATATGACACCAAACTGGCAGGAATAGCCAGAAGACACGCTAAAGATACAGAAGGATCTTGACAAACTTGAACATTGGGCACTATCTAATAAAATGAAATTCAATGGTGAAAAGAGTAAGGTTCTACATTTAGGCAACAAAAATGAAATGCACAGGTACAGTATAGGTGGTAGCTTGCTCAACAGTAGTAACTGTGAAAGGGATCTTGGAGTCCTAGTGGACAACCATTTAAATACGAGCCAGCAGTGTACAGCAGCTGCCAAAAAAGCCAACACAGTTCTAGGCTGCATAAACAGAGGGATAGAATCAAGATCACATGAAGTGTTAATACCACTTTATAATGCCTTGGTAAGGCCACACTTGGAATACTGCATTCAGTTTTGGTCACCACGATGTAGAAAAGATGTGGAGACTCTAGAAAGAGTGCAGAGAAGAGCAACAAAGATGATTAGGGGACTGGAGACTAAAACATATGAAGAATGGTTGCAGGAACTGGGGATGTCTAGTTTAATAGAAAGAAGGACTAGAGGAGACATGATAGCAGTGTTCCAATTTCTCAGGGGTTGCCACAAAGAAGACAGAGTCAAAGTATTTTCCAAGGCACCTGAGGGTAGAACAAGAAGCAATGGGTGGAAACTAATCAAGGAGAGAAGCAACTTAGAACTGAGGAGAAATTTCCTGACAGTTAACAATTAATCAGTGGAACAGCTTGCCTCCAGAAGTTGTGAATGCCCGAACAATGGAAGTCTTTAAGAAGACGTTGGATAGCCATTTATCTGAAATAGTGTAGGGTTTCCTGCTAAGGCAGGGGGTTGGACTAGAAGACCTCCAAGGTACCTTCCAACTCTGCTATTGTATTGTATTGTATCTGCTTTTTGGAGAATCAGATATCATTAGCTTCAATTCTATGAAAGTTAATTGTATAAAACCTTGTGGCATGGTGGCCTAGAAATGGAGCTCTCATCTCATAATCAGGAGGTCATGAGTTCAATCCTAGAAAGTGGGAGATATTTCGCTCTCTGGGTGCAAAGAGAAATATCTACTATGCCTCCATAGAGGCAACAGGAAGAGCATCCAGCCAGTAAATGCTCAGCTTTATTCAGTCTTCCTGACTCCACTCTGATGCAAGGGATTATAGAGTTGTTAAGGGAAAAAATGTATAAAGACTTAATGCCTGCATAGGATTTTTCTCAAATTCAATTCTAAAATGAGAAATGAATATTTGAAGTTCTTTTTGAACCAGAAATCATTATATACTTACAGGGGAAGTTCAGCTGTAGTTGAAACAGATTTGAACCTACAATTTCAAGGAGTTTGTTCAAATCCAAAGCCATTAGGCTTTTATTTCAAAGTGTGTATTGTGGAAAGCAAAGAAAAAAAAGTACTTTTCAGTAGGGGGATGTCTTCATGAGCACACGCTCACAATTCAACAAAGAAGACTGTTGCTATATAATTAAAATGAGTGAACAGCTCATTTTATTCATTGCCAATGCAGTCTTACTCAAGATATTATGGGCTGGAATGTACACAGTTACAATAAAAGTAGGTCAAGAAACAATGCTTTGAATTCTATCCAACGGGGTGGGGAACAAATTGTCATCAGTACGGGCCTTCTTTTATAATTAGTTATCTTGCTAGTGAGAATTATTTGTACATTTTAACCAACTTCTTGTAGGCTAAGTTATCGTTTGAAAAATGCCATGGATAACAGTATATATACAAAAGCAAGACAGAATCCACATTCACCAATGGAGCATACAAAGAGAAGAGTTTCAGTAATAATAATAGAAAAATAATTGGAAGGGACCTTGTAGGTCATCTAGTCCAACCCCCCACCCAAGCTGGAGACCCTACACCATTTCTGACAGATGGCTGTCCAGTCTCTTCTTGAAAGCTTCCAGTGATGAAGCTCCCACAACTTCTGAAGGCAAGCTGTTCCATTGGTTGATTGTTGTTTATTTCTAGGATGAATCTCTCCTTGATCAGTTTCCATCCATGATTCCTTGCCCGGCCTTTGGATGCTTTGGAAAATAGGTTGACTCCCCGCTCTCTGTGACAGCCCCTCAAATATTGGAACACTGCTATCATTTGTCCTGGTTCTTCTCTTCACTAGACTAGCCATGCCCAGTTCCTGTAACTGTTCTTCATATGTTTTAGCCTCCAGTCCCCTAATCATCTTTGTTGCTCTTCTCTGCACTCTTTCTAGAGTTTCAACATCTTTTTATAGTGTGGTGACCAAAACTGGATGCAGTACTCTAGGTGTGGTCTTACTACGGCTTTATAGAGTGGTATCGAGTCACATAAAATAGGGGACAAATTAAATAGAGTCAGAAGAAACTAAATGGAAGGGTCTTGAAACAAAGTGAGATCTTGTGATAGATTTTAAAAAGTCATAAAGGGAGTTGCAAAGAAATTTACGATCTTTATATGATGAAAATGATATGAAATGGAAAGAGAACTGGTTAACCACCCTAAGGAGTGGCTTTGCATCTAGCTGAAGAGAAGGGTTGAGTGACATATTCACGGTTCTCACTCGGCTCAGTGTTGTTCAGCATATTTATAAATATATTGGGTGAGGATGTATAAAAGATGATTAGAAGATGTCCACATGACATAAAGGTGAAGGTACAGGAAACACTTAAGAAGAGAGTGTCAGGATTCCTACACTGGAAGAATGGATGGAAGGCAGAAAGAATTTCAACAGAAACAAATGCAAAGTCTTACACTTGGATAAGACAAAAATCAAATTTGCTGTTACTGGAATAGGCCAAAGCAGCAATTCTTTTGGAGCCTAAATTCTCTAAGTTATAAAGTCAGACTTATGCATTCCAGAAGTACAAAAATGAAACTTTAAATAATAACCAATCAATACAACTTGTTAACTTGTTATTTGAGATGAATATGTATAGATTATCAATTAATAATCTGACAATATATGAGGAACAAATATATAGTACAAATAGCACAAATATTGAAAGCTTCTATATAAATTCAGGTAAGAAGAATCTGCTCCCTCAAGCATAGCAAGAAAGAAAGAAAGAAAGAAAGGAAGGAAGGAAGGAAGGAAGAAAGAAAGAAAGAAAGAAAGAAAGAAAGAAAGAAAGAAAAAGAAAGACGATCCTAGGAAAGAATTATGGCAGATAATGCATAAGGATTAAAGTGTTTGTCTGGCTCATGGAAACCCATGTTCAAGTTCAGACATATATTCAGCAACCATTAAAAATTGCAGTGGTGTTGAATGATGGGGACAGAGGTGGTATTCAGCCAGTTTGGACTGTTTCACCCCAATTGGTAGTAGAAATTGTGAGTGGGCCTGCCCACCCGCCCTGGCTCTATGCCATCTTATTTAGGCACATTTTCAAACCACACACATGTGTACAAGCTGCACGTATGATCAAAATGCATATGCAGAAGGGCGAGTGCATGCATGGACAGGGTGCGCGTGCTTACATGTGCAAATTGGTAGGGAAAGTAAGTGAATACTACCCCTGGACGGGGACTTATTGATGGTTTGCAAAGTTGTACCCATTGT
Organism: Thamnophis sirtalis; assembly: GCF_051295495.1. Lineage (NCBI taxonomy): Eukaryota > Metazoa > Chordata > Lepidosauria > Squamata > Natricidae > Thamnophis > Thamnophis sirtalis. The sequence continues at coordinate 18,862,295 of NW_028261389.1, forward strand.
AGTGTTCTTGTGGTCATGTGCTCGTGATCTCCGTGCTTAAATGCCAATTTCATGATTAGGACATTGCAATAAGTCATGATCTTGGGATCATCCTTTGCAATCTTCCCTGCTGTCTTCCTACAAGTCAAATCAATGGGGAAACATTCGGGCAAAGTTGCAAATTGCTCCTATGAGTTGCCCCTGCTGTTTTTTCTCCTGAGGATCCCCACTCTGCAGGATTCCTTGCCCACCCACACTCCATAGGGAGTGCCCACCCGCAGCACTCCTCACTTCCCCACATTTCCTAGTTGTCACAAAAGTGTTTTTTTGCAAAAGGCAACTGGATTTCCTTGATTTCTTTTTCTTTTGAAAACATTTTGCTACTCATCTAAGAAGTCTCTTTAGCCACATTCCATAACAATAGCACTTAGATTTATATACCACTTCATAGTACTTTACAGCCCTCTCTAAGTAGTTTACAGAGCCCCCAACAATCTGGGTCCTCATTGTATGAAGCTCAGAAGGGTGGAAGGCTGAGTCAACTTTGAGCCAGTCAAGATCAATGAGCAGGTAGTTGGCATGCAATACTGCACTTTAATCACTGCGCCACCATATTCCAGTCTTTTCCTGCTTAATGGCTCAATCCTGGGGACTTTTGGGATTGCCAACATAACCCAAGGACCACCTGTATTTGGCTTGGACTTCACCATGTGAGAATAAATTGAGGGAATTATCTTACCTAGGCAGTTTCCATTCAAGATCTATGATGGTTTTTTAAATTATTATTTTGCTCCACAAGTCAACAATGATGTTTTCCTCGCACAAGTGATAACGAATGTGCCTCTCTTGAAGAGTATTCCCGAAACAAAACAATTTTCAATGCATGTTTATCAACACTGCAACAGTGTCAAAATATCAAGTACAAGCAATCCCAAACAAATACATAATTGCAGCTAGCCCAAATTGCAATGGCTGTTTCTATGGTGAACCCACTTAATGGATTGTGAATTATTTTTGAAGCCAAATATAAAGTGCTCATTGTTCAGTGTGGTATACATTGGCACAATGTGGCATAAGCTTTATAACCGGCTTTGCTATAGATGTACTTAACTACTGTTGTTTTTTTTCTGGTTAATGGTAAATTACAGGGGTTGAACCTATCTCCTGCTTATCATAATTTAGAAGGATGCTTGAAGTAATCCTTTTATTACTTATGTCTTTTTATTTCTATGGACATGAGCTTCAATATTAACCTTTTATTTAAAAAAAGAAGATACATTCATGATTACTCTGGTAGGGCATCTTCAGCTAAGACTAGGGTGATGGGTTTGGGTAAGGTATCATCAGTGATGTGTGGTGAGCTTCATGGCCAGTGAGGCAAGCACAAAAGCCCCGCCGAAGCTCCGGTGCCGCGTCCGCCATAGACCGGAGATGCGGCGCCAGGACTTTAAACTCCTGCCGCCGGTGCCTGCCGCCACTTTAAAGCCCTGCTGCCGGGGCCTGAGCGGCCATGATTCCCCTCTCCCCAGCCAGCCAGCCCACTCAGCCCATTCCTCCCATTCCTCCCCCCGCCAACGCTGTGTCCAACAGGTCAGGCATCTTGCATTTATAGCGGACATAAACGTGAGATGCCTGGCCTGTTGGACACAGCGGCGAGAACGTCCCTGCCGCTGCCGCGCTCCGCCGCCTTGCCCCCGAAAGAAACACACGCACACACACACACAAATTCCTCACAAATAATTACAAATTAAATTATCACTTTGAATCCCCCCTCCCCCTGTCCAATCCATATACCTTTTCCAGCTGTGGATTTCAACTCTCCTCTTGTCCACCCGCCATGATGAAAATATAAAAAAATTAAATAAAAAAGCAACTTACTTAGGCAAGGCTGCCAAGGCATGATTTGCTGCTCCCAGATCAGGAGGCGGGAGAATCACGTGCCTCCTTTGCATAAGGAATTTTTCGCCTTTTAACCCTTGCTTAACTCTGAGCAAGCGTTAAAAAGTGAAAAATTCCTTATGCAAAGGAGGCCCGTAGTTCTCTCGCCTCCCCTTGCAGTTAGCACTAAGCAGATTCAGAGTCACTTTGACTCTGGAGTCTGGCAGCAACTACCTTAGCCTTTTTAATTATTTTAAAAATTATTTTCTTTTCCTCATGACACTGGTGAGGCCCCGCCTCCCCTGACTGCACGTCCCTGGGTATCGTTCACCTTTTCCCATTGCCAGCAGAATCCCTCCTGGGGCAAATGTCTATGGAGATTCTTAATCATCCAGGTCAGGAGTCCTCAAACTTTTTAAACAGGGAGCCAATTCAAAATTCCCTCAGACTGTTGGGGAGCCGGACTGCCTGGCTGGGCGTGGCTAGGTCATGTGACTAGGTGGGCGTGGCCAATTTAACAGTCCATTGAACAATGCACACAAATTAAACTTTAATTTGCTTTGCTCTTGGGGGTGTTTTATTTGCATGTTGCTCTTTTGGTTGCTTTTTCTTTTTACTAGATCATTTTCAGGAAACAGTTTTGCAGCAATTCTTCTCAGCCCCAAGGAGCTTGAGAAATCTCCCTCCCTCCCCCACTCTCTCTCCATCTCTCTGCCTATCTGTCTATCTGTCTTAATCTATCTTCTGGAGGCAGGGAAGGTGAAAAATGGGTTGTTTTGCCTCCTGGGGCATCTGTGCACCCCGTTTTTCACCCCCTACCCCCAGAAGCATTCTGCAGGCCAAAAGCAGGCCAAAAGGCCCTTTTTTTGACCTCCTGGTGCACCTGTGCACCCCATTTTTCACATCCCCCCACCTCCAGAACATCTCTGCAGGCCATAATTGTTGGCCTTGCATTTCAGTTCCAGCCCGTGGAGCTCGTGAAGGTAAGTCCCGTGCTCGGCCGAAGGGTGGGGCAGGTGGGGCAGCCTCATGGTCCTGAGTGGGGTGGATTAATGGCTTTGTTGGGCTGTAGTTTGAGGCCGCATGATCCAGTTCCAAAGGTGCTTTTTCCAAAAGGCAACTGAACTTTCTTGATTTTGTTTTTCTTTCGAAAACATTTTGCTACACACCCAAGAAGTCTCTTTAGTTTTTGGGGCTGCTATATGTCCAGTGGCCATCACAGGAGTCTCTTCCAGACGGGAAAAAGTATCTGAAAATAAAATATTTGGTCTGATGACGGTTTTTCTTCATGCTCATTCACTATATTGCCAGACAGTTGTGCCACCACTGCTGCACTTGATTTGATTGGGGAGGCAGTGGGTTTTGTATAGTCAATAATTACAGGGAGATGTTGCTAAATGGCAGCATTTGATTGTGTCCTGTTTAGAGAAAGCAGCAGCTGATGCTGTTCATGTGAAACATTATAGGAGTGAGAGAGGGACTTGGCAGCAGAACGAGATGCTGCCCACTTTGTACAATCCATCTTCAACATTGGCCATCCAGGGAAAACTCTTTTAGCATCAGAAGGGAAGCAAAGCATTTCTACTCTCTGACCTGTTTTTATGGGTCTACAGGGTGATGGGTACGTAGGGATTGGGCTCGTGCTCAAACACGACTGTTTCTCCAGAACTTTATTAACTGACTAGTCCATTTAAATTAAATTAAATTAAATTAAATTAAACCTGTATACTGCACGTCAAAAAGAGGGCTGTGAAAATATCTACAGACCCCTCGCATCCTGGGCATGAATTGTTTCAATTTCTACCCTCCAAATGACACTATAGGGCTCTGCACACCAGAACAACTAGACACAAGGACAGTTTTTCCCCCGAATGCCATCACTCTGCTAAGCAACTAAGTCCCACAACACTGTCAATAATTTACCAAGAATGTATTACCATTATTCTCCTCTTCCTTCCTAGCATCTATCTCTCCCCACTTATGACTACAGGGCGGGGCATAACCTTTTCCTAGGGGGTCACAGCAAGATCGACAGCAGTTTACAACTTCCGCGACACCTCATTTTAAAGCCCATAAAAAACTGAATTGAATGAGCTATTAAATGTTAAATTTGTTTCGGTTGAAACTTTGAGAATGAATTTGGAAACTGTGTTGAAAAATCTGGAAAATCGAACGGAACTGTTTGAAGATTTGTTGTGTTCTTATCCACCTCGTTTGAATGCTGTTCGAAGGGCTAATGGTGGTCATACTGACTATTAAATCGTGTCAATAAACTCAGTTTTTGATGGGCTTTCGAATGGTGTATGAATTATTTGTGTTGTTATTACAAGTGTTGCTGTGACCCCCTAGGAAAAGGTTATGCCCCGCCCTGTATAATCATGTTGCTTGTATCTTTCAATTTATATTGATTTTATTGTGTCTAGTGTAATTTGATAGCTTATTAGTAACCTTGACTATCACTAAGTGTTGTATCTTTTTATTCTTGATGAATGTATTTTTATTCTCCTTATGTACACTGAGAGCATCTGCACCAAAGACAAATTCCTTGTGTGTCCAATCACACTTGGCCAATAAAGAATTCTATTCTATTCTATTCTATTCTATTCTATTCTATTCTATTCTATTCTATTCTATTCTATTCTATTCTCATGAGTGATATTGTGAGAAGATCATAAATGGCTTGAAAACAAGAGCCGTGGACACCAGGGGTAGCCTGTGTGCCCTTCACACATTCCTGGGACCCAGATCTTTTCAATAAGGCTTCTGGGATTAATTCTGATGAAATATCACCTTGGAATGACTGGCCAATTTTAACATCTATGCCTGGCCATTTGGAGTCTAGCTTTCCTGTCATACTCCTATCATGGGAGAAGGCCATCCTTGAACTTATCAGCAAGAATGATGATCAATAATGAAAATGACAGCAGATGACAGTTTAGGAATGATGGCAACTATTCATGGGTCTTTTATGCATTCTTGCAAACCCAGATGGTCTGATAGACCTCTTGGCTTTGAGCAAGTCTTACCACAAATTGACTGGTGGTAATAGCTGACAATTTTAACATCCATCCCTGGACATTAAAATGTCAACATCAGCTACAGAAGGTGCCAATCTTAATCGTATGGATTGTAGACGGGTGTCTGCTGACACCATGGTTGGCTTCTTTTTGACAAGCACAGCCCCTTGACTCCTGAAAGCAGTAGAATGCAGAATTGAAGATAAATGCTGACCATTATATGGTGGAGTAGAAGCTTGGAAGTGGATGTCCTGGGATCTTTCAAAACGCAGATGATATCCACTTGTGGCATACAAGGACCACTCAAGTCCTCATCACGTTTGCAGTCACGATAAGATTGTGGTGAGCATGGAGACAAGGACCACAGTGGTTTCATGGCAACTGTGGTTATGTATGTTTATTTTTTACTGGTCCTATATTCTAAGCAATCACCAATGTATCTCAGAGTCAGAGGTGGTATTCAGCAGGTTCTGAACAGTTCTGGAGAACCGGTAGCAGAAATTTCGAGTAGTTTGGAGAACCGGTAAATACCATCTCTGACTGGCTCCGCCCCCATCTATTCTCTGTCTCATGAGTCCCAGCTGATTGGGAGGAAATGGAGATTTTACAGTATCCTTTCCTTGCCATGCCCACCAAGCCACGCCCACAGCACCGGTAGTAAAAAAAATTGAATCCCACCAATGCTCAGAATCCTTGTTCATCCTTAGCCAACTCTGTCTGATTTTGGGTGATGCCCTCTAGGAAATGGCATTTTATTTCTTTTCTCAAGCTGTTTGAGGTTATTGCATAATTGAGATTTCAGAAGTAATATGGAAAAAAGAATACCTGAGAAACATGGACAGAAACCAGAATTTTGAAAAGTACAAATTTTAAAACCATTCTCCATTTTAAATAATAAGTATGACTTATAATAGTACGGCTCAGTGGCAATATTTACAACCACAACATTTGTTGACATCCCAATTTGAACCTGTGGCATTTTCAGCTTTGGAAACACATAATTTACTTCAGGTGATAATGAAATACTATGACAGCGAAACCTGCAATTACACTTTATAAAATGCTACTGCTAATGAGTCACGTTGATACGTAAATTTTTACAGGTTGAGTGGAATAAAAAAAATTAGAGATTCCTAATTTGCCTACACAAGGGGAAAAAGAGTTAAAACCAATTAGAAGAACTTCAATAGATTCTAGATTGCATCTTATTCAATAAAAAAGGATATTTGTATTTAATGAACTCCTTTGCATCCTATTAGTTTTATAGACTGCTACCTTTCTATTTCCCCCTTTGATTTTATGGCCTATTTATTGCTATTTCTTGGTCACGTTGCTTTATATGGTTTTTCTCAAGATTTTAATAAGACTGTGAATGATTTAACTTGTTTTATATTCCATGTAAGCCACTGAGAATCAGTTGACTGTAATGGGCTAAAAAACCCTGAAAAATAAATAAATAGCATGTATTCAGAAAAGGATTGAGGAAATTATGATCATGTTTGAGAGGTAGTGAGATTAATGTTTCTTTTAAATGATATTTGTAGAATATCCTATAATCATTCTATTTGGGGGAGAAAGTATTTACCTACATTGACTCAACTTTGATAAGATTTAACATTCATATTAATTTGAACTGTCATTTGTCAGAAATGGTGTAGGGTCTCCTGCTTGAGCGGGGGGTTGGACTAGATGACCTATAAGGTCCCTTCCAACTCTGTTAATCTGTTAAACTATATTCCTCTTCCATGGAAATTGACACTTGGTAGATTCTTCCTAAACTATTTGTAGCTTCTCTACAGTGTTGGAAAGATAAATATATGGCCACAACTGCTCAATACTCTGCTGAGTTAATGTTAGTAGCAATTTATGGCCAAATTACTCAGATTAATTTTGGATCCTAATAATGAATGATGACTAGCATTCATTGAAATGCTCTGAGAATTTTGATATATGTATATGATGTGTGTGTGTATTAATAGCAATAGCACTTCAACTTACATACCACTTCACAGTGCTTTACAGCCCTCTCTAAACAGTTTACAGAGTCAGCCTCTTGCCCCCAACAACCTGGGTCCTCATTTTACCCACCTCAGAAGGATGGGAGGCTGAGTCAACCTTGAGCCTGGTAGGATTTGAACTGCCAAATTGCAGGCAGCCGGCAGTAGTAGCCTGCAGTAGTGCCTTTTAACCACTGCACTGCCACAGAGATTAATATTTCTCTTCCGTTGTTTTACTTTAGGTTTTTTATTTCTTCATCAATCCATATTTTCCTATTGTTTGTATTCAATTATTAAAAGGAAAAAAAGATGTTTGGTCAAAATCTATTGGGTTTCCTTGGTAAAACAAAGGACACTTTTTCATACAAAGTTTTCTTTCATTTTTTTTTCACCTATTTGCTTGATGGTTTCATCTGTTTGGTTAATTGATTCATCTATTTGGTTGATGTTGTTTTGTGGCTCCTATCTAGATCCAAAGAGAATTAGAGGTTGTGCTACATAACACATGACAATAGCATTAGAAGCAGAGGTGATATTCAGCAGGTTCTGAGCAGTTCTGGAGAACCAGTAGTGGAAATTTTGAGTAATTTGGAGAACTGGTAAATACCACTTCTGACTGACCCCCACCCCCATCTATTCTCTGCCTCCCGAGTCCCAGTTGATCAGGAGGGAATGGGGATTTTGCAGTAACCTTCCCCTGGAGTGGAGAGGGAATGGAGATTTTACAGTATCCTTCCACTGCCACATCCACCAAGCCACACCCACAGAACTGGCAGTAATTTTTTTTGAATCCCACCACTGATTAGAAGACTTGAAGATCCAAAATGAACCCACTAAAATGGGCAGAGGAAGGGCGATTCAAAATATCCATGCTGTCTTGCACATACAGTTCCCTTGTTCTCCTTGTAACATGTATGCCTTACCTTGAAGTGGAGGAACGGGCATGAGGAGGTGAAGGACTGAAAAAGCAGCCTGGATGGCTGATGCTGATTGGCATACATAGGCATATCCCAGCAGGTGAAAATCCCTAGCCAGCAATACTGGGAATAGATGGTGATGAAGAAAAGAATTAAAGCGTGAAGCAAAAGCAGAAGCAGCCAAGCCAGAGAATTTGGCTGGCAAATCAGTCAGCAGAGGTTAGCGAAATATCCGGGCAGAGAAAGTCTAGACAGGCTTCAATCAGTAAGTCTACAGGTGGTGTTCTGGAGTCTGACCAACGCAGTTGGCTGGCAGAGGAACAATCAGCAGGATGGCTACAGCAAGAGGAGCCAATGACTGAATTAGCTGAGCTGAGCTGGCAAGAGCCCTTCCGGGAACAGCTGCATACAAATGGGAAGCCGCAGAGAACACCACCTTAGCTAGCTGCTCGGAAAGACTGTGGTACAGCTTCAGCCAAGGGTAGCAGCAAAAGTTTGTGAGGGTAAAGAAGAAACCCCAATCAGGGCAGAAGCCAAGTTACCTTATTTTTCAGAGTATAAGATGCACTGGAGTATAAGATGCACCAAGATTTTGAAGAGCCAAATAAAAAAAAAGTTTTTTCACTCTGCAGACCTCTCAAAAATGGCCCATTTTTCGCAAAGGCATGCATAGCCTTTAGGAGGCTTGTAGAGTGCTCCCCCCGAAACGAGAGAGAAATGATCTATTTTTATCTCATTTCTGCCCTCCACATCCCCCAGGAGCACTCTGAAAGCTTCCTAATGGCTATGCACGGCCATTTTGGTGAAGTGGGAGGGGCTTTGGGAGGCAGAAAATGCTGTATTCAGTGTATAAGACGCACCCAGATTTTCACCCTCTTTTTTTGCGGGAAAAAGGTGCATCTTATACTCCAAAAATACGGTAGTTAGAGGCAGCAGAAACAAAATAATTGTGAAAATAAAGCAAAAGAGATGATTCCATTAATTTACATCCTATCAGATTAGATTCTACAGAGATTCTCAATCATCCAGATCATAGTTATCCCAAAGGTGCTTTTGCAACTGGATTTTCTTTTGGTTTTAAAAAAATGTTTCGCATCTCATCCAAGAAGCTTTTTCAGTTCTCTGAAGAACAGACACCAGAGTAGTTTGTTAAGGAAAATTAGTAATGTTTATGCTAACCACTTTAAGGTTAATTTTTTGAAGTGGCTTGGATTGGAAGGTGTTCTTATGGATGAACAGATCTGGTTTAGATGGTAGGATGTTAGCACTCACCCCTGTCCTGGAAAATTGAAATATTCTAGGAAATATTAAAAAGGCAGAATATTATATTTCCCTGGATGAGAAATGGAGAAACATGTATTTAGGCAGGAAATAGACTCACTCTTAATAGCCCCAACCATCCTCAATAGCCCACAGAAGATATCCGCAGTTAAGAGATAAAGAGATAGCTAGGTCTATTCATAGGCATATGCCCTCACCCAAGATCCAACAAAGGTAGGATTAGCCTTCTACTCATCTCATCACAAGGCACCTAGGAAGAGTACATCACCCAGCAAGAGTCAACCAAGCCTGGGATTCAGGACAGCCTACAGAGTTGCCCCTGCATGGCCCCATGGGAGTCTGACAACCAATCAGAATAAAAGCTCAAATTCAAAAGCCTAGAGAGGGTATAAAGCTCAGGGAGTCTCAGCATCTCTTCCCTTTTTTTTCCCTTCACCTAACATCTTCAAGCCATGTGATCCTTTCCACCACTAAAAACCATCTTTCCGAACAGCCTCCATGTCTTTCTTCCCACTTGGAACTGAACCCAGAAGGACATTTCTTCCTACAAGATAGATTCAGATAGATGGGTTTAGATCAGACTCTTCAGATCAAGCTATGGTGCTGCAGCACTTAGTAAAAAACCCTTACATCTAGCTTGTTTCTTTCTACCACTTTTATTGGTTTTAGGCTTGCTAGAGCTAATCAATTGTGGGACGCCCCCGCAACCTCCTAGAAGATTAAAATATTTTGGGAAATATTAAAAAGGCCGAATATTATATTTCTCCCAAAGGGAGAAATGGAGAAACATGCTCTTAAAGTCAGAAAGCAGACTCAGTTTTTCTTAATAGCCCCCCACAGCAGATATTTTGTGCCCATTAAGAAAGATTGGGCCAGCCTATCTACAAAACAAAAGACCTCCAGCTCAGAGGTGGGTTCCTACCAGTTCGCACCAGTTCGGTAGAATCGGTTCGTCAAATCTACCGAACCGGTTAGAAGAGGTTCCACCAGAAAGCAGGCCACACCTACAGAAGAGGTTCCAAATTTTTTTGAAACCCACCACTGACACACACACACACACACACACACACACACTCTCACTCACTCACAGAGAGAGAGAAAGAGAAATAAATAAATAAATAAAAAAAGAAAGAAAAAGTGAGAGAGAGATGAAAGAAAAAAAGGAAAAAGAGACAGAGAGACAAAAGGAAGGAAAGAGAGAGAGAGAGAGAGAGAGAGAGAGAGAAAGAAAACACATGGCCGGCAAGTCACTCCCACCAGGTCACATGGCCGGCAAGCCACTCCCACAAAGGAGGCCACACCCACAGAGTAGGTTCGAATTTTTTTTGAAACCCACCACTGCTCCAGCTCCAGGGTGATGGGATTAAGAAAAATAGGTCATGACCCTTCAGGACATAATACAATTAGCCCACTACCATTTAGCAGAGGACACAGAGCTCTCACTACATTTCACAATCTCCTAAGGGCATTTTCAGACACTGCACAATCTCCCTAGCAGCATCTCTGAAACTTATAAAAATCCATGTGCTCATCAAACCAATTGTTCAACTGACCCAGGACTGCTGTTGATTCTGTCCATCTTTAAACTTTCTTTCCAATCAGCCTCCATGTTGTTTCCAGCGTCTTTAACCCAGCTTGGAATTGAACAAGATAGATTTTCCTTCCAACACAGTGATGCAAATTCTTTGATCTGTTGGAAGAAATATCCTTCTGGGTGCAGGTCCAAGTGGGGAAAAAGACACTGGAAGCATGGAGTCCATTGTTTGGAAAGATGGTTTAATGGTGGACAGGATCACATGCTTCAAGATCTTGAAGGAAAAGGCAAGAGATGCTGAGAGTACCTGGGTTTTATGATCTCTCTGGGAATTTGAATTTGAGCTTGGTTGTCAGACTCCCATGGGGCAACTGTGTTGGCTGTCCTGAATCCCAAGGTTGGTTGAGTGTTTCTGGATGATGTAATCTTCCCAGGTGCCATGTGGTGAGTTTCTGTTGCTAGATGGGTCCTATTATGTCTGGATGCCATGTGTTTTGTGTTGCAAATGAGCTGGCTCAGGCCTTAATGGCCCATTAACAAAGGTGGGGAGGGATGAGTTTCAGCCTCTCTTTTAGGGGAAATAGCAGGGTTTAGCTTCCTACAGATTTAATCAAGCCCAGCCCAGTTCACCTGCCCAAAGGCCCAGTCATGTCACTTGCCAACTCCAAGAAGACAACAGTGTGGGTTGAATGTGTCCTAGGTGGGGATAGATAGACACTCCTCTGGGTTATAGGTCATAAGGCCATTGTCAGGCCTGCAGCCATATTCCTTTCTGGATCTTTGGCTGCCATACTTTCTATTATTTTAGTCTGCTGTTTCTAATGGGGGGAAATGGGAGGGGGGATGGTACGGAGTAAAATGCTATGTAGCTAAAATAAAATTCCTTTCTAGAATCCAAGATCATCCTTTGTCTCTACACCTCTTCACCTGACTGGAAGTGGATGGGTGGAACTGCCAGCATGGCAATGGAAGATTGGACCATGTGATGGACTTGTGGGTGTGGGGGCAAGATCATGAACTTTCAACTGGGTGGGGAAAACCTGGGAAGCTCAGATTCTGGTTTTCCCAGATGTGCCAACATGACTCTCTTAATAAATTGGAAGTTTGAGCAATACTTTGCCTTGGACTCTGATTTAATTTTGGATGTTATTTGGAACCCTGACAGCCACATCAAGTCCAACACCAGATCACCAGTAAGGCAAGGGACTTAAGGATCAACATTTATTTTCTTATACTCTGTATTAGGAAAAGTCAAGCCAGGTCTCTTGAGGTGCCCAGGAAAGATGTAGCGCTACAGACCCCACCCCCCAAAAAAAGTCAGCATGAAGCACTAATATTGCCTCAAATTCTCTCTTTCTGTCCATTTGGATGGAGAAAGGTGTCACGGATCCATTGGCTTCTGTCCTTTCCCAAACCATGTTTTACATCATTTCAAAAAGCAGCGTGACATTATGCTTTCTATTTTTAAAATTGTGCTCCAAAGCACACATTTACCCCATCCTTCTTTTTCCATCAGTAGCTTTATTGTATAAACTGTTATTTAGGATATACCTTCAAAGCACTTTAATGTAAGCATCTCAGTAGCAAGCACCACTAGTAAAAAGTCCCACCTCTAAATAAACAGTCACTGTGAAAAGAAGCTATGCAAAAGGTTGGCCAGCTTCTGTTTTGTGATTCTATAAAACCATTAGCATGTGTGTATCACTGTAGAACATCACAAAAATACCCTCTGTTTTCTGTTGAAAATACTTAATGGCTGTTATTACCTAGGATTAGAAAAAAAAGTTTCTCCGTGCAGTTAGTATAGAATGGGTATGTTTGGTGGCAAAAGATAATAGCCCAAAAGGACTGCAAATTTTTTGGGATTGATAAAGAAAGCAAGACAAGAAACAATGGAGAGAAACTAATCAAGGAGAGAAGCAACCTGGAATTAAGGAGAAACTTCCTAGCAGAACAATCAACCAGTGAAACAACTTGCCTTCTGAAATTGTGGGTGCTTCACCACTGGATGTTTTTAAGAAGACACTGGGCAGCCACCTGTCTGAAGTGTAAAGGGCAGAGGTGGGTTGCTCCTGGTTTAATACTGGTTTGCTTCATGCACATTTTGCACATGCATGCACCGTTCAATGTAAATTGTTCTTTGCACATGCGCAGAACAATTTACAGTGAACTGTGCACACGCACTATTAAATAACATGCCGGCAACAGCAGCGGTGACCAGGAAACAGGTTTGGGGGTGTGGCCAGCCTGGGTCACAGCCAGTTCTACGATCCAGGCCAAAATACCACTACCGGTTTGGCCGAACCGGGAGCAACCCACCTCTGGTGTAGGGTCTCTTGCTTTAGCAGCAGGTTGGACTAGAAGACCTCCCAGCTCCCTTCCAGCTCTATTCTAATTGATTGAAATCCCACTTCACAGTTTGCATGATATTTCAACATAGATCAGGATTATATACTATAATTTATGACTTTGTGCATTATGTAAAACCATTTAGCTGTAGTTTTGTTTTGGAAACCAGAATTTAAGACTGTAAATCCAGTCACGTACTTCATTAGAGATATAAACCTCCCTAGGAAGCTCGGTTTTAGTTCATCCCACTTCTTTCTTTGAATCCGTGAGAAACAGAGAAAATACAGCTTTAAAAGACCAAGGCTGAATGTTAAGTGTGTGATCCAGACTGCAGCTACTGAAATTCAACTTGAGACGCCACCTAGAATACTGCATCCAGTTTTGGTCACCACAATATAAAAAGATATTGAGACTCTAGAAAGAGGGCAGACAACAAGAAGCAAAGTTGATTAGGAGATTGGAGGCTAAAACATATGAAGAACAGTTGCAGAAATTGGGCATGTTTAGTTTAAAGAAAAGAAGGACTAGGGATGACATGATAGCAATCCTTCAATATCTAAGGGGCTGCCACAAAAAAGGGGTCAAGCTATTCTCAAAGCACCTGTAGGCAGAACAGGAAGCAATGGATGGAAACTAATAAACTTGTCTAGAACTAAGGAGAAATTTCCTGACAGTAATCAATGGAATGATTTGCCTTCAGAAGCTTGGGTGCGCCAACACTGGAGATTTTAAAGAAAAGATTGGACAACGGTTTGTCTGAAATGGTTTGGGTTTCCTGCTAGAGCAGGGGGTTGGACTAGAAGATCTTTAAAGCCCCCAACTTTGTTATACTATGATAATTTCAAGAAAAAAGTTTTGCCTGTCTTTCTTGAGAAGTTGTCTCTCAACTATGCTTATGCTTACTTACATATAGAACTCATAAAATGACAAGTAGGGATAACATTTAGATGAGGAAAACAAGTCAACTTATAAATATTCTAACCACTATTCTCTAAATTTTTGGAACTAAAGCCTTTTCTTACAGCTTTCTAATGATTTGAGATGGAGTTTAAAATGATCTTCTTGCAAAGTTCCTTTTTATATTTGGCATACTCCTAGCTAAATAAAAGCAATTTAATTTAAATGTATGCAATGGTATTCTCATCTTACACACCAATATTTATTCATTCCATATCCACATTTTCTTTTTTTCATTTTATCTAGCATTCTATGTTGTTAAAAGTATTCAAAGTAACCCCAAACCTTGTCTATTTCTGTGACCTAGTTAACCAACATTAATCTCTTTCCTCAAGCAGACTGGCTTGGTAGAACCATAAATTTGATCTCAACAATGAGATTTAGTCATCTGTTCTTTTTATAAACATTTATTTTCTCTTTTGGAGTTCACTGTCCCAAAAATGCAGCTGTTTCCTAGGTAACTAGCCATTAAATTCTCCCATTCCCTGAAACCATCCAAAATTTAGGAGAAAGACCTCATAGTACTGGGACCATTGCATCTAGAAAAAACACCTAACCATGAGGGCTTGGTAAAGACTCTAAATAGAAGATTATTGCTTTTTTTTCTATAAAAAAAAATTAAGACCCTAAAGCTTCTCTTTTCTAATATCCAACTATTGGCAGGCTAGCCTCTCTTTGCTCATCTCAGCGCAAAAGCTAACTGAATAAATAGAAAGAAATTGAAAACTATCAAGCAGAGCTCAATGCCTTGAATCAAATCAACAACTATCTAACATGCTCTTCATAAGCTAGTCTCCTGAAACGCTCTTCAGAAAAGCCATCACCTTGTTCTGTCTTTTTGGTTTTGTGGTGTCCGCCCCTTCCTCCTTGGTTTGATGAGAACTTTGCAGTGCATCTGCCTTTTAAAAACTGAGTTGTTCTGTAGCCTCTTGCCTTCAGCAGGCATTCAAACAATTTCTTATGTTTTATCCCTATGGAAGAATGGAAAACCAACCAACTCAGGCTTACGCCCTAGCCTCTAGGATGAAGGTAGGAGAGAGCAATCATCATTATAATGCTTTATACTTCTGCCACATATAAGACTGACTAAATTCGGTCCTATTCAATTTCTTTCAGAAGTCATGGAACTGTGACTCCCCAAATTCCACAGCTTGAGGAAGAGCAGCCTAATTCATGAAAGATATGAAATAATTTCCTCATAATTTAATAAACCAAGTTTTCTGTTGATGCATTTTATTTTGTTCTAATCCAAAGTCTTATTGGCAAGCTTCTCTTACAATTACAGAGTTGGAAGGGATCTTGAAGGTCTTCTAGTCCAAGCCCCTGCTTAGGCAGGAAACCCTACACCACTTCAGACAAATGGTTATCCAATCTCTTCTTAAAAACTTCTTAAAAGCATTCACAACCTCTGAAGGCAAGTTGTTCCACTGATTAATTGTTCTAGTTGTCAGGAAATTTATCCTTAGTTCTAAGTTGCTTCTCTTCTTGATTAGTTTCCACCCATTGCTTCTTGTCCTACCCTCAGATGCTTGGGAGAATAGTTTGACTTCCTCTTTGTGGCAGCCCCTGAGATATTGGAACACTGCTATCCTGTCTCCCCTAGTCCTTCTTTTCATTAAACTAGACATACCCAGTTCCTGCAACCGTTCTTCGTATGTTTTAGTCTCCCCTAATCATCTTTGTTGCTGTTCTCTGCACTCTTTCTAGAGTCTCCACATCTTTTCGACATCGTGGCGACCAAAACTGAATGCAGTATTACAAGTGTGGCCTTACCAAGGCATTATAAAGTGGTATTAACACTTCACGTGATCTTGATTCTATCCCTCTGTTTATGTAGCCTAGAACTGTGTTGGTTTTTTTGGCAGCTGCTGCACACTGTTGGCTCATATTTAAATGATTGTCCACTTGGACTCCAAACCCCCTCTCACAGTTATGTGATTAAGCAATTATGGAATTAAGCAATTATGGAAAGGGACTTGGTTCATTCCCCAGCCTGACAATAACTCATAATTTGCATTGACTAAACAAGTCACACGTGGGGTATTAGTGTGATATTGTTTCCTGCCATTTGCCTCCTTATATTCCAAGAAGAGGACAAAACGAAGAAATGTGTGTGTGAGACATCACAATCCTCCGTTCTTTCTACTTACAATCTGATATCCTACACAAGAATGCAAATCATCATGATGCAAAGTTTTGTCATGTGTCTGCTCTCCCCACTGCTGCTTCTGATATTCCCTCCAAGGAACATGCTGTGGCCCAAAAGGTTATTCTTCACTGATATTGTGCTCATAGCAATCCTGTAAGATTAATATAGCAATAGCAGTTAGACTTATATACTGCTTCATAGGGCTTTCAGCATAGAGTCAGCATATTGCCCCCAACAACAATCCGGGTCCTCATTTTACCCACCTCGGAAGGATGGAAGGCTGAGTCAACCCTGAGCCGGTGAGATTTGAACAGCCGAACTGCAGAACTGCAGTCAGCTGAAGTAGCCTGCAGTGCTGCATTTAACCACTGCACCACCTTGGCTCTTGTATGCAACTGGACGAACTCTCCTGCTCAGTTTTATGAGTGAGGTACAGAGGTCCATTACAAGGAAGTTGCATCATATGATACGCCTTTTCTTTCTAGATTTTATCATTTTGGAAACCTCATGCTAAAAAGCTGAAGACACTTCTTGGATAAGAAGCGAAATGTCTTCAAGGTTAAACTAGAAAGTCCAAGTTGCCTCTTGAAAAAGCACCTTTGGGGCAACCATGATCTGGATGATTGTGAATTTCTACAGACACTCATGCTAAGAACTTACAGAAGTCCGCCCAATATATTTAGTGCAATAGCTTTTGTTTTCTCTGACTTCTGAGGTCATGCTCCTGTTGACTCATGGGTTTGCTTGGCAACCCTAGGCAAAGTATTGTCCTTTGCTGCCTGACTTTCTCCTCTGTTTAACACATATAATAATGCCCTATCTCCCAGGATGCTGTATTAATCAGAGATAATGATGCTAAATTGCTGTATACACCAAATAACTATTTTATTAGAGTCCCAATTGGAACATTTCTAGGCAATTGTTTGTTCTTGGAAGGCAGCATATGTTGCTAGGCAGAGGCAGAGTTACTTTAGGACATGGAAGTGAGACCATGCAGCAGGGTAGAGATGATGTAGCTGCAGGCACCCAATAAGCTGGAGGGAGATGGAGAGCTTATCAGATCTGCAGATGACGCAAAACTGGATAGATAGCTTATGCTCTAGAAAGCATAAACATCATTCAAATGATAAGGTAGAGAAGTAGACAGAAAGGAACAGAATGGCATTTAGAAGAATGCAAAATTATACACAATAACAACAATCCAAGGCAAAGGTGAAGGATGGGGTGGTGGTTAACAATAACTAGCTTAACAATAATACATATGAAAAGGCTCTTGGAATTGTAGCTGGTTAGAAGCTAAATAGAAGCCAGCAAAATTGCTAAGTGTTCTCATCCTGTAATAATCTGTAAATAAGGTCTGCCCTTTCTCTCAACGTTGTTCAAAGGATATAAGGATGCTTATAGCATCCATACATCTCTATGCACGTGGTGGTATGTACATTAGTTTTCATATTATCAAGAGTCATGGATTATCAGGTACTTTGCTTTTGTGGAAACAAATAGATGAATGGTCATACAAAGGAAGATTACCCCTGATGTAAGTCTGCACTCAGCTATGTAAACTCTGGTTATTGGTTTTTTTTTTTAAAATTGGTTTTGCCTTTATTTGTATGCCGCCCTTTTCCCTGGGGGGACTCAGGGCGGCTCACAATTCAAAAGAGGGGGTGGGAGAAGACAAACAATAGACAATACAGCATGCTAAAAAGAAAACACAACAGTCGCACAATTCGAGTGGGGCTACAATCTTAACCCCAGGCCAGCTGGGACAGCCAGATCTTTAAAGCGGCGCGGAAGGACTGGAGGGTGGAGAGGGTCCGAATCTCCACGGGGAGTTCGTTCCAAAGGGTCGGAGCAGCCACCGAGAAGGCTCTCCTCCGGGTAGTTGCCAGTCTGCACTGGCTAGAAGATGGAATTCGGAGGAGGCCTTATCTGACCACCCCTGGAAATGCTGAGGTTCTAGAAAACTTGAATAGATCTTACGTGGATACTTGCTGACTGAAACCATACACCGTCCTAAGATTGAGCCTAGCATGTTGGTGGATCTCTAACTTTTTTGTTTTCTGTCATTTTCATAGTCTTGTTTATTTTTAAATAATTTGTAAATTGCCTAGAGTTGCTGAGAGTCAAGTGGCATATACATTTATTAAATGTTTGTTTATTAACATTTGTAGGCCGCCCTTTTCCCTGAGGGGACTCAGGGCGGCTCACATAAAATCAGGAAGGGGGGAATACAAACAATGACGTAGACACATATAATAAAAGTAATAAGCAACATTCATTCATCATTCGGGAGGGGCAACTATCCTTGTCCCCAGGCCTGACGGGCTAGCCAGTTCTTAAGGGCTGTGCGGAAGGCCTGGACGGTGGTGAGGGTACGAATCTCCACGGGGAGCTCGTTCCAAAGGGTCGGGGCTACTACTGAGAAGGCCCTCCTCCTTGTAGTTGCCAGCCGGCACTGGCTGGCCGATGGAATACGGAGGAGGCCCAATCTATGAGATCGAATTGGTCGCAGGGAGGTAATTGGCAGAAGGCGGTCTCTCAAGTACCCAGATCCACTACCATGCAAGGCTTTATGGGTGACTAATAGCACCTTGAAGCGCATCCGGAGATCGACAGGTAGCCAGCGCAGCTCGCGGAGGATAGGTGTTATGTGGGTGAACCGAGGTGCACCCACAATCACTCGCGCGGCCGCGTTCTGCACTAGCTGAAGTCGCCGGATGCTCTTCAAGGGCAGCCCCATGTAGAGCACATTGCAGTATTCCAGCCTAGAGGTCACAAGGGCCCGAGTGACTGTTGTGAGAGCCTCCCGATTCAGGTAGGGTCGCAACTGGCGCACCAGGCGAACCTGGGCGAATGCCCCCCTGGTCACAGCCGTCAGGTGGTGGTCAAACGTTAGCTGTGGATCCAGGAGGACTCCCAAGTTGCGAACCCTCTCTGAGGGGTATAAAATTTGACCCCCCAGCCTGAGTGATGGAATATTGGTCGAATCTTTGGGAGGGAAGCACAACAGCCACTCGGTCTTTTCTGGGTTGAGTACGAGCTTGTTAACCCTCATCCAGTCCACAACGGCCTCAAGGCCTCGGTTCATCACGTCTGCCGCTTCATTGAGTTGGCACGGGGCGGACAGATACAACTGGGTATCGTCCGCATATTGATGGTATCTGATCCCGTGCCTGCGGATGATCTCTCCCAGCGGTTTCATGTAGATGTTGAATAGTAGGGGGGATAAGACCGAGCCCTGAGGCACCCCATATGTTAGGGGCCTAGGGGTCGATCTCTGCCCCCCCACTAACACCGACTGCGACCTGTCCGAGAGGTAGGAGGAGAACCACCGCAACACGGTGCCTCCCACTCCCACCTCCCGCAGTCGTCGCAGAAGGATACCATGGTCGATGGTATCGAAAGCCGCTGAGAGGTCAAGGAGGACCAGGATGGAGGAATGTCCTCCATCTCTGGCTCTCCAGAGATCATCGGTCAATGCGACCAAAGCGGTTTCTGTGCTGTAACCGGGTCTGAAGCCTGACTGGAAGGGGTCAAGATAGTTTGCTTCCTCCAAGGACCATTGGAGCTGGAAGGCCACCACCTTCTCAACAACCTTCCCAAGGAAGGGAAGGTTGGAGACTGGGCGATAGTTATTAAGAACAGCTGGATCCAGAGATGGCTTCTTTAGGAGGGGTCTTACCACCGCCGCTTTCAGTGCGGCGGGGAAGTTCCCCTCCCGAAGAGAGGCGGTAACAACCGCCTGGATCCAGCCTCGTGTCACCTCACTGCTGTTAGTGACCAGCCATGAGGGACACGGGTCCAGTATGCAGGTGGAGGCACCTACAGCCCTCATGGCCTTGTCCACATCCCCGGGGGTAACATCCTGAAACTCAACCCAGAGATGGTCTACTTGATCCTCTTGTGCCACGGCTGGAACTGCGGGGATGGAGTCCAAGTCCGACCGAAACCGAGCAATTTTGTCCGCTAAGAATTGGGCATAATCCTCAGCTCTGCCCTGCAAGGGTTCCCCCGCTTCCCTTTTATTTAGTAGGGAGCGGGTTATCTTAAACAGGGCGGCTGGGCGGGACTCAGCGGACGCAACCAAGGTGGCTATGTGAGATCTTTTCGCTGCCCTAAGTGCCCTGGTGTATTCCTTGGTGCTGGTGGTTACCATTGCTCGGTTCGATTCGGACTTATCGGACCTCCATCGGTGCTCTAGGCATCTCCTCCGGCGCTTCATCTCCCGGAGTTCCTCGGTGAACCAAGGAGGTCTCCGGGATCCGCCGCCTCGGAGGGGCCGTAGTGGCGCAATCCGGTCGAGGGCCTCCGATGCTGCCAAGTGCCAAGCAGCAACCAGAGTCTCCACCGGACTGTGGGCGAAAGTATCAGGAATAACCCCAAGCTCCGTCTGGAACCTTAACGGTTCCATAAGTTGCCTGGGGCGGAACCACCTGGTCGGTTCCTCCTCCCTACAGTGGGGGTTTGGTCTCCGGAAGTCGAGCCTCAGTAGGCAGTGGTCTGACCACGACAGGGGTATGATGTCGTTACCCCTCAGACCAAGATCACAAATCCACTGCTCCGAGAGGAATACGAGGTCGAGCATCTGACCCGCCGAATGGGTTGGGCCCCGAATTACTTGGGTCAAGCCCATGGCTGTCATGGAAGCCATGAACTCCTGCGCCCCATCAGAGTTTTCACCGAGCGACGGCAAATTGAAGTCCCCCAGGACCATCAACCTAGGGAACTCAATTGCCAGCTCGGCTACCGACTCGAGGAGCGAGGGGAGGGCTGCTGCAACGCTGTTGGGAGGCAGGTACGTTAACAGCAGACCCACTTGACCCTTGAGGTCCAACTTTATCAGCAGAGACTCACACCCGACAAGCTCCGGAGCAGGGACCCTACGAGGAACTAACGACTCCCGGATAACAATGGCCACACCCCCACCCCTTCTCTGGGCTCTCGGCTGGTGTAGCACCTGAAATCCTTCTGGGCACAGCTCTACAAGGGGGACTCCTCCCTCTGGGCCCAGCCAGGTTTCAGTAATACATGCCAGGTCTGCCCTCTCGTCTACAATTAAGTCCCGGACGAGAGGACCTTTATGTACCACAGACCTGGCATTTAGCGACAGCAGCCTGAGTCTAGGGTCCTGATTACTTGCGCCATCTGGTCTCGGAGTGGGACTCATAGGGCCGGAAGGAGGGATCTCTGTAATGTAGCGAACCCTCCTTCCCCGGTAATGGCCTGCCCTAAAGTCCCCGCCGTATCTGCCCCTCCCTGTTACGACCGTAATACCCCGACCCTCTCCCGTGTCTCTGGTCCCCTCAACCACCCCCATGGCCCCCGCATCTCCCGGCAGGTCCTCCAAATCATACATACCCATGTATGTATACCCAATAATATACCCAATAATCATACATACCCATGTATGTATACCCAATAATAATTGAGCCCAGTTTCTTAAAATAGTGTTGAAAGAAATGTCCTTTTGGGTTCAGCTCCAAGTGGGGAAGAAGACACTGGAGACATGGAGACTGCTTGGAAAGATGGTTTATTGGTGGACAGGGCCACATGGCTTGAACCCTGAACAGAAAAGGTGATCACATGTTTCAATGTTGATGGAGAAGAAGAGAAGAGCTGAGGAAGGGGCTTGCTAGGCTTTTATATCCTGTTCAGTCCCACCTCTCTGTTTCCTGTTCCTGTGTAAGAAATATATTGTGACTGGTTGTCAGACTCCCATGGTGCCATGCAGGGGGCTACTCTCTAGGCTGTGATGAGTTCTCAGTTGCCTTGTGGTCAGTTGAGTAATATCCCTTCCCCCTACAGCTGCAGTGAGGAGAAGTCTTTATTATGTAAAGTGGGCTAGCCCGGCCATCTTAATGGCCCATTAGCTGGGGATGGGCAGAAAGCTATAGGCAACTATTCTGTCTTTTGAAACATGTTTCTTTTCACATCCAGAGAAATATTCTGCCTTTTCAATATTTCCTAGTTGAGTTGAGTTGAGTTGCGTTTATTTATAGGCCGCCCTTTTCCCTGAGGGGACTCAGGGCGGCTAACAACTTATGGGAGGGGAAGACATACAATAACATAAAAATACAATATGTAATTAAGATCAAACAACATTCATTCAACATTCGGGCGGGGGCAAACTATGATCTTTACCCCCAGGCCTGGCGGGATAGCCAGATCTTGAGGGCTGTGCGGAAGGTCTGAAGGGTGGTGAGGGTACGAATCTCCACGGGGAGATCGTCCCAGAGGGTCGGAGCTGCTACAGAAAAGGCTCTCCTCCGCGTAGTTGCCAGCCGGCACTGGCTGGCAGATGGTACTCAGAGGAGGCCTAATCTGTGGGATCTTATGGGTCGAGAGGAGGTAATTGGCAGGAGGCGGTCTCCCAAGTACGCAGATCCACTACCATGGAGGGCTTTATAGGTAGTAAGAAGCACCTTGAAGCGCACACGGAGGTCAACAGGTAGCCAGTGCAGCTCGCGGAGGATAGGTGTTATGTGGGCGAACCGAGGTGCACCCACGATCACTCGCGCGGCCGCATTCTGGACTAGCTGAAGCCGCCGGATGCTCTTCAAGGGCAGCCCCATGTAGAGCAGTATTCCAGCCTAGAGGTCACGAGGGCGCGAGTGACTGTTGTGAGAGCCTCCCGATTCAGGTAGG
This sequence comes from Thamnophis sirtalis, assembly GCF_051295495.1. Taxonomy (NCBI): domain Eukaryota; kingdom Metazoa; phylum Chordata; class Lepidosauria; order Squamata; family Natricidae; genus Thamnophis; species Thamnophis sirtalis. Next base: position 18,884,998 of record NW_028261389.1, read on the forward strand.
GTCGCAACTGGCGCACCAGGCGAACCTGGGCAAATGCCCCCCTGGTCACAGCCGACAGGTGGTGATCAAAGGTCAGCTGTGGATCCAGGAGGACTCCCAAGTTGCGAACCCTGTCTGAGGGGTGTAAATTTTGACCCCCCAGCCTGAGCGTTGGAACACTAACCAAATTTTTGGGAGGGAAACACAACAGCCACTCGGTCTTTTCTGGGTTGAGTACAAGCTTGTTAGCCCGCATCCAGTCCCTAACGGCTTCAAGACCCCGGCTCATCACGTCCACCGCTTCATTGAGTTGGCACGGGGTGGACAGATACAGCTGCGTATCGTCCGCGTATTGGTGGTATCTTATCCCGTGCCTCCGAATGATCTCGCCCAGCAGTTTCATGTAGATGTTAAATAGTACGGGGGACAGGACCGACCCCTGCGGCACCCCATATGATAGGGGCCTCGTGGTCGATCTCTGACCCCCGACCAACACCGACTGCGACCTGTCCGAGAGGTAGGAGGAGAACCACTGCAAAACAGTGCCTCCCCCCCCCACCTCCCGCAGTCGTCGCAGAAGGATACCATGGTCGATGGTATCGAAAGCCGCCGAGAGGTCGAGGAGAACCAAGATGGAGGCATGGCCTCCATCCCTGGCTCTCCAGAGATCATCGGTCAATGCGACCAAAGCGGTTTCTGTGCTGTAACCAGGTCTGAAGCCGGACTGGAAGGGGTCCAGGTAATCGGCTTCCTCCAAGGACCGCTGGAGCTGGTAGGCTTGAGGGATAGGATATTTCATTTTTCTGGGAGAGGGCTGGATGATAACTTCCCACAATAGTAACAACGGTTTAGAGTTTAATGACATGTATGAACCAAGCCAACCATTTAGCATGGTGTGCAGTCCTGGTATAAGAGCTTCTTGAATTTCTGGACTAGAGGAAAATAGGTTATAATTGGAGGAATAACCAAATTATAATTGTCAATCTATGAAATGGAATATAGAATAACAGAGTTGGAAGGGACCTTGAAGGTCTTCTAATTCAACCCCCTGCTTAGGCAGGAAATCCTACACCACTTCAGACAAATGACTATCCAACACCTTCTTACAAACGTCCAGTGTTGGAGCATTCACAACTTCTGGAGGCAAGTTGTTCCACTGATTAATTGTTCTAACTGTCAGGAAATTTCTCCTTAGTTCTAAGTTGTTTCTCTCCTTGATTAGTTTCCACCCATTCTTCTTGTCCTGCCCTCAGATGCTTTGCAGAATAGTTTAACTCCCTCTTCTTTGTCGCTGCCCCTGAGATATTGGAACACTGCTATAATGTCTCCCCTAGTCCTTCTTTTCATTAAACTAGACATACCCAGTTCCTGCAACTGTTCTTTACATGTTTAGCCTCCAGTTCCCTAATCATCTTTGTTGCTCTTCTCTGCACTCATTCTAGAGTCTTCACATCTTATATTTGGTGAGATGATTGTCCAATCATCTACATCAAATTAATCCTAGCAAACCATGAATATACATTAAAAACAATGTATCAGTCAGGTCTATATGTTCTGCCTCTAAGAAACTGCAAAATATTTTGTGTGTGAAATACCAATCTATGTCTAATTTAACAAAAAGAAGGACTAGGGGAGACATGATAGCAGTGTTTCAATATCTCAGGGATTGCCACAAAGAAGAGGGAGTAAAGCTATTCTCCAAGGCACCTGAGGGTAGAACAAGAAGCAATGGGTGGAAACTAATCAAGGAGAGAAGCAACTTAGAACTGAGGAGAAATTTCCTGACAATTAGAACAATTAATCAGTGGAACAGCTTGCCTCCAGAAGTTGTGAATGCCCCAACCCTGGAAGTCTTTATGAAGATGTTGGATAGCCATTTGTCTGATATGGTATAGGGTTTCCTGCCTAGGCAGGGGGTTGGACTAGAAGACCTCCAAGGTCCCTTCCAACTTTGCTATTGTATTGCCTATTTATGGCATTTTCCCTCTTACCTATGTGTGTTGGGGCTAGATTGTAGTATACATCGGAAAGGTTAAGGATGGAAAACTGAATAGTTTTTAAAACAAATAAACTTCATTCTTCTGCTTATAAGTACTAATAATGTAATGGATGCTAATGCAAAAATTAGGGAACCTTCAAAACTGTGGTTTCAATGTGGCATTTGACATGGCATAACTTTATCAGATGTCATGGGATAGAATGAGCATGTGACAATGAGTCAGGACAGCAAAGACCTTAGTTGCCTTATTTATTCACAAAAGTGTTCATTAGTCAGATAAATTTAGATACAAATCAGCATGCAATTATTCACAACTTCCTGCAGAGCTGGAGTGCCAGGCCATTGCTATGGCATGCACTCTTTTCATTTTCTGTTGACTTTATTTTAAGCAAGATTGGTAGGAGGGAGGTGGGGGGACAAACCTATCACACGTCCCTTCCCTTAGTTAGCAACGCTTCATCTAGGTTCCTCAACTGAGTTCCATAGATAGCTGTTATGAGTCCCACTACGTAGACCAAAAATAAAACCAACTCTACAAGTAGGCTAGAACAACTTTATGTTGACTATGGGAACATAAATGGGCAAATTTGACTGTACTTCACTTTCCTCCATCTTATACTCATGTGAATTAGGGCATTGTCTGCCTAAGTTGAAGCTATTGGATGTTTACCTGTGTCCTCAGGGTCACCGGAGTGGTGCTAATGGTTCCTGTAGTCTGCAATTTTTTTCTGGAAATCTGTTCATACTCGCACACTGTTCGAAGGGTGTTCATCCTAAATTGCATGGATAAACATCCAAATGCTTCAATGACCCTCAAAAAGGATGGAAATTATTTTATTGATTTTTCCGTTAAATACATTTCTTAGTGCTTTATAAACATAGTGTATTGTCTGACTATTTAATTTGCTTAACAATACAAATTACATTCTTAATCTCCACCCCTTTTTTCCACCTATTGGTAAAATAAATTCCACGTTTGATAGTATTCTACATCTTCTTTCTGTTCAATTTTCAATGTCAATCTATCCATTTCTGCACAATCCAGTATCTTATTAACTATTTCTTCATGTTGCGGTATATCTTCATTTTTCTAATATTGTGCAAAAATAATCCCTGCTGCTATTAAGACATGTAATAATAAATACATACCTTTATTATCAGGTTTTTCTGATATTATACCCAGAGCTGGGTTTCACATAATTTTACCACCAATTCTTCATGCACTGAAAATGTGAGTGTGTGCGCACACACTCATTTCATTTGCGTGTGCACCTTCCGCACAGGCGCTTTGCTTGTGTGCATGGCTTGCATGCATGCACGTGGCTTAGAAAATGTGGCTAAATAGGATGGCATAGCGGATGGGCGGGTGGGCTAGTGGGTAATGGGCAGCACTATCGGTTTGCCTGAACCGGTCTGAACCGGCTGAATACCACCACTAATTATACCTAATAAAAACAATTCAGGTTTAAAATCTACATGTTTCCCTATCATCACATTACCTGTGTATCTTTACCCAAATTTTTTTTGCTTCGTCACAAGTCCACCACAAATGATAAAATGTGTTCATATTTTATTACATTTACTAGACACATTTTCAGTGGTGGGATTCAAAATCTTTACTACCAGTTTTGTGGGAGTGGCTTGGTTGTGTGGCATGGCTTGGTGGGTGTGGCGGGGGAGGATACTGTAAAATCCCCATTCCTTCCCGATCAGCTGGGACTCAGGACGCAGAGAATAGATGGGAGCGGGGCCAGTCAGAGGTGGTATTTAGCAGTTCTCTGAACTATTCAAAATTTACGCTACCGGTTCTCCAGAACTGTTCAGAACCTGCTGAATACCACCTCTGTACATTTTAAAACATTTTAGCTAATCTATCAGGTGGTAAATGCCACCTATAAAACATTTTACATAGATTTTCTTTATAAGAGGTCACCATATTTAGAAATTCAGTATGCTTTGGAAACCCCTTTGTCAATTCTGAAATTCTTCAGCAACAACAAGGAAAGTTTTCAAAAGTGTGGCTGGATGATTACAGAAGTGTAAAAAAATAATGATGGGCCTTTGAGACGTCCTCTGCTTTTCTGGTATGTGAACATAATGCCTGTGGGACAATGCAGCCACGTAAGGTTAGAAAAGCTGTGATACAGTGATCTCATCAACCAAAGCAGATCTCAGGATGGTCTGTATCTTGATGGGAGCCAGTTGTCCTGATGAAAGATGAGGCTCAATATTGCCCATTAGTGTATCGGAATAAACAAATTGCCATGACACCAATATTTCCTATTCAGATAGCTCTTAAACAGTTGTGCCTCTGTAAATAAACTCTGTATGTACTTTCATTAGTGTGCAGGGCTGCTCAGACCATCTGTCCCTTGTGCCTACAATATATTATTTTCAATCTGAAAAGTCAATATTGTAGCATTCTGATTTAGTGGTATTGATCTTATTGTACTGCCCGTCATTCTTGGGGTCAGGAAATATAAATGTTTGTAAGGTGATTGTCAATTTCATAAGCAGGAAGCTCAGCGAGAATTTCTCATTGTGTCTCTGCGCATAGAAAGAGATAGGGTTTCACATTTTCTATTAAACCATGGTTTGTTTTCACGATCATTTAGTTTGGCTAAAGGAAAACGCAAACAAATTGCTGGGGCATGTGGCTGTTCTAATTTTTATGACCTTAGGGACCCACAGTGGACTGTCATGTTTGATTAAATCAAGCGGTCTCCAAAATATAAACCTCATGTGGTGCAGAAATGGGTTCCTACCATCTCTGGAACAGGCAGTGACCCATGCCCCCAAAACAATTCTCTCGGTGGCACCGTAGGCATCACCATCCTGTTTTTGCCTTCTGCGCATGCACAGATATTTTTTTTGTTGCACTGCGCATGCACGCGCAGCTGCACACATGCACGGCTCATCCCTGAGTGAATGAGAGTAGTGGCAGCCAGAACCCATCCCTGATGTGGTTACAGATTCTCATGAGGAGTGAGTTGTATATTGCTTAGTTGTATACCAGAGATACTCAACTCGAGGCCTGGGGCCCTGATCTTGTGCCTTGGGGTACTTAGATCTGGCTCGTGGGGCTGCCGTGGAAACAGCAAAGGACTGGCCTGGGATGCTTCTGCTAGTAAAAACAAAACTCTGTTTTCACTGGCAGAGGGTTGCAGGAGGTTGTGGCAGGCAAAAACGGAGCTTTGGAGCCTGTTTTTGCTGGCAGAGTGCTTGGGCCACCACAGGGACCCCCAACACAAGTGATGTCAAGCTGGCCATGCCCACCCTGGCCACACCCACCATGGCCACACCCACCCTGGCCACTCAGGGTCAAACACAACCCTAATGTGGCCCTCAATGAAATAGAGTTTGACACCCTTGTTGTAAAACAATGATAGTTCTCATAAGCTCCAGAATTCTTATATGACATTTTCCTGAAGAATGCACTGGAGCAGGGGTATCTGCAGAGGATAATCAAAAAATGGTCAAGATTGTAGAACAAAGCAGAGCAGAGAAGAGCAGAGCAGAACAGAATAGAATAAAATTCTTTATTGGCCAAGTGTGATTATACACAGAAGGAATTTGTTTCCAGTGTGTAAGCTCTCAATGTACATAGAGCAATTGTGATATCATTAATATAGTCATTGTAAAATACATTCATCATAAAACATTAGATGCAACTCTTAATGATAGTCATAGATACTAATAAGCAGTCAACATAAACCATACTAGGATACTAAGTAAACAATATAAATCCTAAGATACAAACAATACAATACAATACAATACAATACAATGCAATACAATACAATACAATACAATACAATACAATACAATACAATACAATACAATACAATAGCAGAGTTGGAAGGGACCTTGGAGGTCTTCTAGTCCAACCTCCTGCCTAGGCAGGAAACCTTATACCGTTTCAGAAAAATGGCTATCCAACACCTTCTTAAAGTCTTCCAGTGTTGAGGCATTCACAACTTCTGGAGGCAAGCTGTTCCATTGATTAATTGTTCTAACTGGCAGGAAATTTCTCTTCAGTTCTAAATTGCTTCTCTCCTTGATTAGTTTCCACCCACTGCTTCTTGTTCTACACTTAGGTCCCTTGGAGAATAATTTGACTCCCTCTTCTTTGGGGCAACCCCTGAGATTGCCAATGAAGTTATAGTGATAAGAAGATAAGGAGATAGGTAATAGGGAAGATGAGAATAATGATGGTAATTTTGCCTTTCTAAATAGTTTGACAGTATTGTGGGAATTAGTTGTTTAGTGGAGTGATGGCATTTGGGGAAAAACTGTCCTTGTGTCTAGTTGTTCTGACATGCAGCATTGTTTTGAGGGTAGAAGTTGAAACTGTTTATGTCCAGGATGCGAGGAATCTGTAGATATTTTCACCGCCCACTTCTTGGCTCGTGCAGAATACAGGTCCTCAATGGAAGGCAGATTGGTAGTTACAATAATGGGATCAATCCTAAAAATCAATTGCACCATCAGTTGCCATCTTGATTTTTATGAGCACACAGGATTCTCTCATGACATTTTTGACCACCCTCCCTTTGAGCCATTATTATATTAATTCTAGGTCCACACATATAGTCACATAAAACCATATTTGTTTTCGCCACAAATCCTTTATGGCTGGGTTCATACTGTATTCCGGGAACGGGACAACTTGCCACAGCCAACTTGCTTCAGTCAATTCACCATGGCCAACTCACCATGGGAGAACTTGCTGCAGGACAATTTAATAATTCTATTTAATTGTTTAAAATAAATACTAATTATTTTAATTTTTGCCATTCACATTTCACTCTGACCCTCCTTTTGCATCTTTGGTTTAATGATTCTATTCCACCATTTCTTTGATATTAGTGCAACTCTTGTCCCACACCGAGTTGTCCTGTGACGAGATGGCTGTGGTGAGTTGTCTTGCAGCAAGTTGGTGGTGATAAGTTGGCTGTGGCGAGTTGGCCATGGAGAGTTGGCCATTGTGAGTTGGTTGTGGCGAATTGTCATAGATCCCTGTATTCCACACTAAGCCACAAATCATACTTTATACTGGCTTGTGATTTGTAAGCAGACCTTCACATTTTAATTTGGTAAGATAAATCCAGTCTTTGTAATTAAAATTATGTATATGCTAGAATGCTAAAGCATGTTCAACAAATAAGGTGTCAGCGTTCCAAGTATTATGTAGAATTAAATCAGAGTCCAAGGCAAAACGATCCTTAAAGTTCCAATTTAATAAATCAGACATCTTAGCACATCTGTGGAATCCCAATTCTGGAAGTTACATTGGATTCCCACCCAGTTGAAAGTTCATGATATTGTCCCCTCACCCACAAATCCATCACATGGTCCAATCTTCTTCTGCCACGCTGGTATCTCCACCCAGCTGCTTCTGATCAGGTGCAGAGACAAAAGGTGATCTTGGGCTTCTAGAAAAGAATGACAACAACACATTCCACAATTCTACTCCTTTCTATTCCCCGCTCCCAACTACTACACTAATGAAATAGCATAATGAAATAAGAGAGAGTGTGGCAGGCCAAAGAGCCTAAAGGGGATATAACTGCAGGCCTGACACAAGGGCAATCCAGGGGGATGAAGCTAATGTTGGGGAAATTAGAAAAAAAAATGGTGGAAACAGGTCAAGATTTGCCAGGGGAAGCAAGGACAACCTGGTTGCTAGGAATCTGGATGTTCAGGGCTTGTAATTAGCTGGAGGCGAAGAAACAGAGTATAGAGGTAAACAAGGGGAATAGGTAACCTGATTACAGGATCAAATAAGTAAGTTCTCACAAGGCAGTGGGGAGTCTGCAAGCCATTTAAATTGGAGCTTTCTGATGGGAGGGGGAGATCACTTCAATTGCTGAGAAGAAGAAACAAGATTTAGAAGATGGAAGAGATATAAAGGGGCACAATTTGATATACAGGGAATGCTAACAACCGATGGTCAAATTATTCATGCTATAATTATCACCCTACTTTTGAATGTGAATGTCATCTTGGTCTAAAGTATGGCCAATGAAAAATTCTGAGTCATGGTAATGAGGGAAAATAAACTTGTGAACTTTTCATGTTAGGAGAGCGAATGGCAAGGATTACTCTGCACTGGGTACTTCTGGTATTAAAGTAATTTCAGAAAAACTAAAATAAATATAAGTGAAATTTTGTTAAGCCTTATCAGAGTCAACACTGGGCTCCTTTGCGCTGACAAAATTTATTAGAGCAATTCCAGAGTTCCTGATGCATTTTGAGTGAATTGCTTCTCTTCTGGGAAACAGCTAATAAAACTGAGCTCAGAAGAAAAAGAAAACATTATAAGCACATATTCTTTCCAAAGCTAAGCCTGTTACAAACAAATGAACCGAAAGAGAATCTGCATTGATTCTGGTGATTCAATATGAATGTTAAACTGCTACTCATCCTAGGAACTATTTTGATTTTCTCTGAATTCTTCCTGAAACAACAGCTTCTTCTGGTTTAGTGGAAGTACTATTGCCATAAAAGTTGTGGGAATTTTGTTCAAAAGTGAAATGGGTCCTTGAGCTCCTGATAATTCAGGTCTAATTGAAAAGCTATAGACCTCATTCATAACATCAAATAAATGTTTCCAACAACAATATTGTTTAAACTATAGTGTTTACAAGAAGAGTCTCTAGATAACACCGGCCTCTTTCAAAGGTAAATAAATGTATAGCTACAGGATTTACACGTAGATTTATCCAAAATTTAACTTCAATAGATTGATCAAAAAATGTCTTGAGTTTCTACAAACATCCTCATATGACTATGGCTAATATACTTATATTTTAGGCAACAAGTCAATATTCTCAAATAAATAGAGTGACATGAAAAGTGAATTCAGTATGAGGAAAAAACCTTTTCATTGCAAAATAGGTTTATATCTCACAACTGGCTTGAATTATTTTTCATCACTGAAACTTGCTATAATCCTAACACGCATAAAATATATTAATAAAAACCGTGTTTAAATTGTAGGGAAAAGTTTTGGATATTTGCAAGTTTACGCCAGGGTTAGCACTAAGCCATAATGTGATTTGATTAATTTGGTTTAGATTTTAATCTGTGTGTGAGAGAGATCTTTGGTGTAATGGTTAAAGGACCAGGGCCAGTAATTCTAGTTGTCCCAAAGGTGCTTTTTTCAAGAGGCAACTGGACTTTCTGGTTTTTCTTTTGAAGACATTTCACTTCTCATTCAAGAAGCTTCTTCAGCTCTGACTGGTCATTTGCATTATTTTAGCAGGTTGTTAAGGTCACCTGGAGGTTTATCTGTGTCATCAGGGTCACCTGACTGGTGCAAATGGGTATCCACCCTTCTTGGAACTGTTGAAATGACTGTGTTGTAGATTGGAGGTAGATGATGTTGTATCCCTCCCTCTCTGATAAGAGAAGGCTGTTCAATTTTTACATAGATGGCCTCTTTGACCCCTCTTTCAAACCAGCGGTCCTCCCTGTCTAACGTGGATTTTGCTGGCCTGTGTCTTTTAAATGCAAATTGACTGCTGAATCTAGTTCTGATGGGTTTGTTCTCCTATGTTGTGCCATGCACTTATGATGTTCCACCTTAGGCACAAAGCCAGATGGGTGACTATGGATCAGCCTCTCTCTTTCAGCTATGAGAAGAAGGCCGTAACAGGTCACTTCTGAAAACCTTGCAAAAAACGACAGCCCTGCAGAGACTACTGCAGTCTGCAGATGTCCAAGCTGAATTGAGGGTACCCAAAACATCATCAATCATCAATCATCATTTTAAGTGTGGATTTGTCAATTATTAGATATGAATGTCACTTGCCATTTTTATGACGGGAACAACTTTTTGAGCTTACTGCAATCAATCAATAAACTTACAAAAACACCAAGCCATCCGGCTTTCTTCTGTTCCATCCATATTCTTTATTTTCGTGACCTGACAAATGTGTGCATGACAAAAGCGCGCTGACAAAACCGTGGCGCAAAAACCGTGACGTCATCAATGTGCCGACAACAGCACACCGACAACAGTGCGCCGACAGAAGCCCGATTTAAGTTAAGGTAAGGGTCAGGGTCAGGGTAAGGGTCAGGTTTAGGGTTAGGTTTAGGGTTAGGGTTAGGGTTAGGGTTAGGTTTAGAGCGCGCTTCTGTCAGTGCGCTGTTGTCGGCGCGCTTCAGCGCTTATTCGTCGGCACAGTTTAGAACTCGTGGTTTTGTCACCACGGTTTCGTCGGCCGTGCTTTTGTCGGGCGCCCTTTTGTCGGTGAACCTTTATTTTCTCTAGACTTAAGGGGCCACATTTAGTCTAAAAAGGTTTAGCCTTGTGCTGTTTCTGTTACTCTTCTCCCCTTCCTTCTTGTTGCTTGTCTCTCAGCACCAGAGGTGGGTTCTGTAGTGAACTGGTTAACAGAAGTGAGAACTCCGTGAGGTAACTGCGAACAAGCAACTTTTATTTTAAACTGCAAGCTAACAGGAGAACAAGTAAATCAGCCCCACACTCTGCTTGACAGCTATTTATACAAGAGCTATCAAGCAGAGCAACCAATAGAGAAACTGCAAAAGTCCCGCTTTGAGCCAGGCGCGCCATAGCCAATCACGGCTGTCCATTTGTTGCCAGCTGCCTGGTTGCTAGTCGAGGACTTGCGGCCGGCCGTGTCAAGGACTTTCCAACTGGTTGTAAGTCGAGGACTTTACAGGTTCCAACCGGTTTGGACTGGTTTGGCCAAACTGGTAGTGGTTTGGTGGCCTGGGTCACTGGAACTGGTAGCAACCCATGCCTGCCATGCCCCCAAACCGGTTCTCCTATGGGGCCGCCGTCTTGATTTTCAGTTCTGCACATGTGCAGAACAGTAGTAATTGCACAAATTTATTTATTTTCTTTTTTTAACATTTTGTCCATGTGCAGACCTATTTTTGTGCAAATGTGCATGCGTGCGAAGTGTGCTTCTGGCATGAAAACATTTTGCATGCACTGAACCGGCAGTAATGCTGGGAGGAACCCACCCCTGCTCAGCACTCTTCTTTCATTCCTCATTTTCTGCTATTTACAGTGGTCATCATAAAGGTATATTAATCTACAGTAGAAAATAACTTTAGATTTGGGGGTGGGGGGGGAGAGGTTTAAACTGGGTTGCTTTGTTTATACAGTGTTCACTTTACCTGTCATACAGCCATCACATCGATTACTTAATTCTGGCTTGGAACATGAAAACTTAGCCTTTATGTGGCAAGATGTGGTTAAAACAAGACAGGCATTGTTTAACACAATGTGCGAATTCAGTTTATTGTAACAGAAGGTAGGGAATGGCAGGGAAGACCATCCATGCGGAGAAGTAATGCACCCCATTGTAATACTCAACAACAACAATTTATTATTACAGTCTTAGGCCAGCAACCCCTTCTAATAGTCCTTACTGGCTTCTAGGTTTTGAAAATCTACTTGATCCTTCTTTTGAAAAAAGATTTTAAAGCTCCAAACTTAAGACACATAACCCTCCTGTTGTAGAAGTCTTAAATGTTTATTTCTAATTGGGTACCAATTGGGTACCAATAAAAACTTGGCAAAGACATGGTATCCCCAGGCAATTCTTGTGCAAATTTTTCTACCACTGCTATGAAATGGAGATATTGTTACTTACAAAACAAAGTTGCATTATGTGTAGCTAGTTAGTGTACAGATGCTTTTATTTTGGTAGCACTCCTGTGTTGGGCAGGGCATACAAGCCATTAAAAAATTGTCAGGGATTGGTTAAGAAGACTTTTAAAGGATTTTTTTTAAGGCTCTGGCACCAGAGCTATTTGACTATTATGTGTAATCCTTGAGTGCTCAAGTAGTATCCCTTGGATATCTAAATCAAACACCATCTATTTCATTTCTCAAACATTCCTGGAAGTGAAACTAGTTTCAGCAGTGAAATGTGTTTTCCTGCTCTTTTTAAAATCTGCATATGGTTTTTTTGGACCAGAAGAAAGGCTGAGTGCCAAAGAATTGAGACCTTTGAACTCTGGTGTTGGAGAAGACTCCTGCGGGTCCCTTGGACTGCAAGACGACCAAACTGGTCAGTCCTAGAGGAGATCAACCCTGCCTGCTCTTTAGAAGGCCAGATCCTGAAGATGAAACTCAAATACTTTGGCCACCTAATGAGAAGATAGGACTCCCTGGAGAAGACCCTCATGCTGGGGAAGATTGAGGGCAAAAGAAGAAGGGGATGACAGAGAATGAGATAGAATGGATGGATGAAGCCACTGAAGCAGAAGGCATGATCTTAAATGGACTCCAGAGGATGGTAGAAGACAGGAAGGCCTGGAAGAACATTGTCCATGGGAACAGTGGGTCGGACACGACTTTACAACTAACAACAACAATGTTTTTTTAATCATAGACAATCATTGACTGCTGTCCAAATCTGTGGGTTTCAGTTTCCATTAACCCTAAATGGTAAATGGCAAGAGGTCCATGGAGGAGGCCATTATCCCATGTTCAGTGCATGAATACAAATTAAAGAATCCCTGTGGGATACTGCTTAGCATCTGCTTCAACACATTCAGCAAAAGAGTTTAACACCTGTCTGCTCCAGCTGCTCTCACTGTTAGGGAGAGTTTTTCCCTCCCCCCAACATTGGCCTAGAATCTGCTTAATTGTAACATAATTCCATCATTCTGTGTCCTGCCCTCTAGCATGATAGGCAAACAGAAGAATAATAAAAAAGAGAATGTGGTCTCTTTCTGTGTACAATATTTTCAGGTATTTGAAGAGTACGTCTAATCTTTCCTCAGTTTCTCTTTCTCTCAAGGCTAAATGTGTCCTCCTCACCATATATCTATTGGTGGTTTTTTTTTTTGATTCATAGGATCTGTCTCATTGCTCTTCTCTGAAATTTCATTTCTATGAATTACAAAGTGCAATGCCTAGAAATACACAACATATTTGAGATGAGGCTTCAGGCGGGATGTGGTGGTTGTAATTCAGAGGTGGTATTCAGCCAGTTCTGACAAATTCTGGAGACCCGGGAGCGGAAATGTTTGAGTGGTTTGGCGAATCGGCAAATAGGCTGGCCCCGCCCCCACTGCCTCACAGGCTTCCAGTTGATCTTCTTTTGTTGCCCTGAATAGGAGAACGGAGCTGGAAAGCAGGTTAGTGAGGTGGGGAGGGAATGGGGATTTTGCAGTATCCTTCCCCTTCAGTGCCCACAAAGCCACAAAGCTATGCCATGCCCACAAAGCCACGCCCACAGAACCGGTAGTAAATTTTTTTTGAATCCCATCACTGTTGTAATTCAAGATTTTTTGGAGGATTATCACATTTATTGGACATGTAATAGTTATTTGTCAGATCGATGCCAATCCATTTTTTATTCATACCCATTCAACTGCTTTCTTTCCCTTTCCTTGTCCTCAGTATAAACTTTGGATTTCCAGGTTTCCTCAATGTTTAACCATTCATGGTTGCCCAAATTTTAATACTTTACACAACTATTCTAGCAGTTCCAGCAGGGATGTTGAGAAAGAACACGCTCATGTTATCTGTGATTCATCTGACAGTCGTACAATTAAACTACCAGAAAACAAACACAATGACTAAAAGACTCCATCTAAACATCTCTCATTTTGTTGGTTTCACAAATGGTTTCAAATAGAGTGCATTCTGCACAGCATATCCCAGGAAATAATGATTATAACTGGCTTTATAACTGTCAATTAAAATGGAAAGCAGATTACTTGTAAATATGCAAATGAAAGCACAGATTGCAAAAATATGATGTTTTGTCATTCCCAAAGCCTTCTTTGTAGAAAATTGTCTTCCCATCATAAACACGTTTATTTAAGGAATCAATTTAACTAAATATAAAGCTTTATTTTCGGTAAACATGCAGGTAGTATGATTTCTTTGCATCTATATGTAAGAAAAAAATACTTCCTGTTGATTCTCATAGTTGGGAAAATGGAAGGAAACATTCCTATTTAAAGAAATAATAATTTCTAATCCTCAAATGCTGTGACATCCTACTTGGATATCCTTCCACATTTTAAACTTTCTAATTGCCTAGAAAACTTTCCTAAGAAGGTTGCACATAAAGTTAAAAATTAAACAAAACCAAATAAATAGGAAACTCAAAACTAGAGGCAGATAATATTTTTAAACTTAGCAATGAGAGATGTATCTTCTAAAATATTCTTTATTTGTTGAATTAATTTTATAACATAATCTTAAACATATTGAAAGTATTTGTGATATTGTGTTAAGCTATAGGCTTAGTCTGTACATTTGACTAAGCCATGGTATGTTTATTTTTAATTAAAGCAATAACTGAACTCAACCAACATGGTTCATTTGTTAAACCATGAATTAATGTTATATATGCAAGTTCAGTTGTTCCATCTTGTAAACCACGTTTTTACCCTACAAATGTAGACAGTAAAAGAGGCTGGATTTCATTGTGTTTTACCTATCTATAACCAAGAAGGAATGGTAAATATCCAGGGACGTGCAGTCAGGGGAGGCAGAGGAGGCGGGGCCTCACCAGTGTCATGAGGAAAAGAAAAGAATTTTTAAAATAATTAAAAAGGCTAAGGTAGTTGCTGCCAGACTCCAGAGTCACAGTGACTCTGAGTCTGCTTAGTGCTAACTGTAGGGGGAGGCGAGAGAACTATGGGCCTCCTTTGCATAAGGAATTTTTCACCTTTTAACCCTTGCTCAGAGTTAAGCAAGGGTTAAAAGGCAAAAAAATTCTTATGCAAAGGAGGGACATGATTCTCCCACCTCCTGATCTGGGAGCAGCAAATCATGCCTTGCCTAAGTAAGTTGCTTTTTTATTTAATTTTTTACATTTTCATCATGATGGGTGGACAAGAGGAGAGTTGAAATCTACAGCTGAAAAGGTATGTGGATCGGACGGAGGGAGGGGGGGTCAAAATGATTGTAATTTAATTTGTAATTATTTTTGTGAGGAATTTGTGTGTCTATGTGTGTGCGTGTGTTTCTTTTGGGGGGGCGAGGCGGCAGAGTGCGGCAGCGGCGGGACGTTCTCACCGCTGTGTCCAACAGGCCAGGCGTCTCGCATTTATGTCCGCCATAAACGCAAGACGGCTGGCCTGTTGGACACAGCGGTGGCGGGGGGAGGAATGGGCTGGGTGGGCTAGCTGGCTGGGGAGGGGCGAATCATGGCCACTCAAGCCCCGGCGACAGGGCTTTAAAGTGGAGGCAGGGCCCTGGCGGCAGGACTTTAAAGTCTCGGCACCATGTCCACCATAAAGCGGGTCCCGGTCCCGCTCTATGATGGACGCTGCGCCGGGGCTTCTGCGGGGCTTTCGTACTTGCCTCACCGGTCATGAAGCTCACCGCACGTCACTGTAAACATCAAATTAACATAATTCATAAATATTTGTATATGTAGAATAATCCTTTCTTTTACATTCTAGAGACATTAGGAGAGAAAAGGCTATATTTTAAAAGCAGTGATGCTGTATTATATTTAAATAATATGTGACCAGATTGTTGAAGAAAATCATCCTGATGGCTGCAGCTACCCAGTATTGCTGTTGAAGATGGATGAGAAAACTCATTGAATTTTCTTCTGCCTTGGTAGAGCAGCTGGCAGAAATTGTCTCTGTGCTTTTGCATTCCACTACTCTTTTGATTTATGTCACCCTTAGACACCCCCTTGTTGTAAAACCATTAGGAGAAATGCCTCTTTCTTTTGATGAGTTGAATTTTGAAACACTGGCATGGGTGTGAACGGGGCAACATCACGTTAAAAAAAGGTAAAACTTTCCCCTTGTACAGCCGTGCCTGATTCTAGCAGGTGGTGGACATCTCCATTTCTTAACCAAGGGTTAGGGTTAGGGTAACAGGAGCAGGAGACATTGTCTGAAGCCTTTTCCATGATCATGTGACCAGCATGATTATACACCGAGACACATGGAACTCTGTTACCTTCCTGCTTCAGTGGTACCTGTTTATCTACTTGCATTTGCATGCTTCAAAGGAGCTAGGTTGTTGCATTGAACTGCTAGGTCGTCTATATTTGCAAGAGCTGGAGCAGGAATGGAAGCTGATCCCCATGGAAGTCTTGAACCTGTGCTGTCAGATTTCCAGGTGACAAGCTCAGTGTCCTTAACTGCTGAGCCACTGTGCCCTGATCAAAAACATAAGACAAATTCCATCAGATTAGGCCAAAGGCCCACCCTACATTTTTGGGTGGTACTTCCTGAAGAACCTAACAGTCGCTGTTAGTTCCAAACCAGGAAAGTAGAGGCCATATGACACTTGTGGAAACCAGGTTTTTCTTTATTAAAAGAGCCCAAGTCAAGTGAGTAAGCAAGGTTGGGCAACAGAGATACATAACTACAATCAAATATTCCTTTATGCTTACTTCAGGGGTGGGTTTCAACTGGTTCGCGGCGGTCCCCGCGAACTGGTTGGTCCGTGAACCCGGAAGTAAGTAACTTCTGGGAACGCCGAAGGGCCCGCCCGCCCGCGCTCCTTACCGGTCTTTGAAGGCTTCTGTGCTTCCACGCAGGTGCATGGCACATACAGCGCCTGCACAATTCTCCATGAGCAACTGGAGCATTGTGCAGGCGCTAAGACGCATGCGTGAACTGCGCACGTGCACGAGGACACCGCCGGCCCCGTTCCAACCATATCAGTTGGAACGGGATCAGCAACCCACCACTGGCTTACTTGGTATCTTTTTAGCATGCATATAACACTGGGCATGGGGTTGCTTAAGAATGTCTTTGCCTACTTTTTTGGCTGATTACGGTACTTGTTTCTTTATCTTACATCCATGTGTTCCTTTCGCATTGTTCAAATGGTATTTCTCCTCCTTCTGTTCTAAAATGCCATTACTTTTGCTATCGTCACACACTCCCGCAGAATAAACCACCCATTTGGAGAATGTAAGATGAAGTCAAAAGAGCAACTGACTGCAGGAGGATTTGGTTTCCAATGTTTCTGACATATATGGTTGTGAGAAAGATTTGAAGAAAATAAAACAGGCGATTGAAATTGAATAATAAAAGACAAAACTTGAAACTGAGTTATGTGCTAAAGATAAACATGTAATTTCTAACATGTATAAGCTTCTGCTGAATTTTTGGAAGCCTGGCACTCAACAAAAAATAAGCCATGGTAACTCAGGCCTTGCCTGATCTTTTGTAAAAAAAAATGGGGGACACGGACAGGACAGTGTCAATTTCATTTTGCCTTGTGATACCTTGGAATCTTAAGCGTCATTATTAACATTTTAAAAAGGTGATATTAGCATTTAAGCATGGCAGTCTGCCTCCTTTTTTTAAGGAGATTATGTTTTTTGACTGAGCCAAGGCCATTTCTTTTGAAGTGCAAAGAACTAACTAGCCTTTTCAAAAGCTAGACAATGGGAATGTATTCTGAAATCTTTGGATACATTTGCAAGTTAAAAAGAAAAGATCTCGGCATCTGGATGAGAAAGAGAGTGATGTAACCCATAAATTTGCCCCTTGTAGAAAGTTATCTGGAATCAACATTTTCTGTTGTTTGATTCATTGCTGCATGATACACCTAACAAAAATATCAAATATATGTAGTTTGATATATACATTAACACCCTATAAAAATGCTTTGCACTGCCTGAAATACTTTTGGTTTATATATTGTAGGTAGACGGGAGAGGGGAAACCATTTTGCAAAGTTATTGATTGTTGAAATATTCATGCCTGAGAGAGATATGGGAACAAGGTCAGCCAATGAATAGATATAGCAACTAAGTCAGCCAATGGGAGCTTAAACAGATCTGAGTCTGTGCAGATAATTGAAATGGAAACTTAAGCAGTCTGCTGCTCTGAGAAGTAAACTAGCAGTCTGTCTGGGCTTGCCTGCTGAAATGAAACTAACTGCTTGTGTTTGCCTGTAACTCTCCTGCCTTGTGTTTACTTGGAAGAACCATCTGTTGGTATTGTACATTTATTCATCTATTCGTATGTCTATAAAGAAGTTAATGAATCCTGTTGCATCAGTTATCTGTGTGTGCTTTTGGATTTCAATTTATGCAACAAACTCTGACATTGATTCTCTCTCAAATCCAGGGACTATGTTCTTTTCAGCTCTTTCCACCTGGTGTCTGAGTTTCAAGGCAATCCTTGATTTGCTTGAACTACTAAGGTAGTGAAGCTGCCATACCGGTTCCACCACAAAACTGCGGTCGACTAAAGCGCGTTCGACGAAACCGCGTACCTGACGTCATCACAGCACGACGAAAAAAGCACGCTGTGAGCGGTAAAGCTAAAATTAATGCGTAAACCTAAACCTAACCCCCCCAAACCTAACCCTAAACCTAACCCTAACCCTAACCCTAACCCTTAACCTAACCCTAAACCTAACCCTAAACCTAACCCTTAACCTAACGCTAAACCTAACGCTAACCCTTAACCTAACCCTAAACCTAACCCTAACGCTTAACCTAACCCTAACCCTAACCCTAACCCTAACCCTAACCCTTAACCTAACCCTAACCCTAAACCTAACCCTTACCTTAACGTGAATTGGCTTGCTTTAAAAGCGCTTTTTAAAGCGCCCTTTTTTCTCCGCGGTCGTTGTTGTCGCGCTGCTGATGATGTCAGCGACGCGCTTTAATCGGGTGCGCTTTAGTGGACCGCGGTTTTGTTGTGCCACGGCCATACCAGCCTTCCTTTATAGGGCTCACCAGCTCTAATAGCTAGCAGTGAAGAGGGTGAAGGGAGAGTTGTTCTGATATGGAAACAGCCCTCTTCCACCACTTTCATTTCCAGCTGAAAGTGCCATCAGAGCCCTTTATGCTGACCCAGAATTGCTGAGATGCAAATGGAGATAAAAATAGAGATGATAATAGATGAGTCTGATCACAGGGATGTGGAGACATCTGGCCATGGCATAAATATCCCAGGTGGAGTGCCTTGGGACAAAGTGATCAACCAGTTACAAATTTGAACAGGAAGGTAATGAGGCTCTTCTCCTGTTGAACCTTACAAGATGCATTGAAGATGTGCTTTCACTGATGATGGAAATAGCTATCCGACTTCCGGTGATGACGTTGAGACGAGTGTGGGGAAGAAATCAGAGCCCTGACTTCTTATCCCAATCTACATGTTTGGAGGATCTCTTCGGGGGTACGCCGATCTTGGAGAGAGATGTGGAGGAGTAGGGAAACCCTAGGACTAATGAGGCAGAGGGCGACTGCCAGTTACGACGTGGGGATACCCTTTTAATCCGACATACAAGCGTCTGCCTTGTTTCAATGGCAGACTTGAAGTCTCGACAAACTATCTAAAAGGGGAAGGGAGAATTTGATCAACTTGTTGTGTCATCGAGTGGATTAGCAGACTGACTTGCGAGTGGAAACAGCGGTGAGTGTGGGCAGAAAGGGAAGATCACAGAGGAGAACGGGCAAAGCAGTGAGTCTCCAGAGATCGGGTGAGAGAGCCCTATAACTGAGAGGCCACTTAGAGGAATGAGAGCGACAGATTTTTAGAGGCAAAGACCGGCCCGAAGAACTAATGGGCATAAGTGAGCGATCGATCAGAGGGGAGACAACAAGAAAGAGCACGAACTGACTCTAAGTCATACAGACTCAAGTAGTGGAAAGAAACCGAGAAAGAAGGAGGACTTGGAGAACTGTGGTATGCTTGAGAGCAGTGGTTGACAGACAGTAGTTAGGAAGAGAACAATGAAACGGAAGGAAAAAATATGTTAAAAAAAAAGAAATAGCTATCCAGGCTAGTAATCCAAAGACACTGCTACACCACTAGAGTTTCCACCCCATAATAACTCACAAATCATTTTGAAACCAACCCATATTTATCTACAAACCTTGAGGACAAGATAGAAGATTATGCACCATTAGAGAACTGTTAGATGTTTTAGGTGATTGTGCCATAAGCAGAGGAACAGAATGGCCATGAGTGGGCAAAAAAGCAATGTGAGTGGGAGTAACATCTGATTTTGTGCCAACTTCCCCTTTGACTTTCCTTGTCGGAAGCTGGCAGGGAGCATTGGAAGTGGCAACCATGTCACAGCAGCACTGACTGAAGCAGTCCCAGGTTTGCCAAATTTCCGGCCCATGGGAGTCATGGATCTTGGATTTTGGACACATTCTTTAAGTTATCCCATTTCAGATACATTGATTAAAAATGGTTGCCCTATTCCATTTCAATTTTAGTAATATATAGATTCAGTGCTCATTATTATTCCCACCTTCTCCAAGAGGAAAGTGTAAACAGCATTACTCTATGAACATTCTCTCTTATAAGTTACTATCGTTCCTGAAATAACAAAAATCCTTTCAGCCCCTACTCCATAAAGAAAGGAAATAATTGTAATTAACCTGCCATCTGTTCCTTGCAGTAAATGTATTTAAGTACAATTATTTGTTGAAAAATAAGGGTGCTATGATGAGAAGCTTTGCAGGGAAAGCTGATTGCAAAATCATCATCATCATCATCATCATCATCATCATCATCATCATCATCATCATAGCTGCAATCCTACTAAAATTTCATTTTGAGATCTACTGTATGTGAGTTCAAATTTACTTCACTGGGGCATTTCAATGCATGGAGGTGACTATTCACACACAGCCAAAAATCAATAGCCTGATACCAGATCTTCCTTTCGTGAAAATATAAGATAGATAGAAACTGACCATCCCACCTGTCAGGCCTGCAGCCATCTTTTCTTTTGGGTCTTTGGCCAGCCACACTTTCTATTATTCTGCGATGCATTTTCTATTGTGGGAAAATGGGAGGGGGGATTGTAAGAAGTCACATACTATCAGTGGTGGGTTTCAAAAATTGTTCGAACCTACTCTGTGGGTGTGGCCTCCTTTGTGGGAGTGGCTTGCCACCCATGTGACTGGATGGGAGTGGCTTGCCGCCCATGTGATTGGATATGAAGATGCCGACGACACTTGTCAGAACCACCTTAAATTACCTCACACACAGCATTGGCATGCATAAGAATATGATTTAAACTTGTTTTTTAAAAGGCATCTTTGGTTTGCATTAAAACAACTTCAACACACGCAATGTTCTGATTGCACCACAAATGCAGTAGTCATCCTTACCTTTCACAGAGGCACTGAATTTTATAAATATGAGCATGATAGTGTAGAATAATCATATCCAAGGACCAGTGGTGGGTTTCAAAAATTTTTGGAACCTCTTCTGTAGGTGTGGCCTGCTTTCCAGGTCCACTGGTGGGACCTCTTCTAACCGGTTCGGAAGATTTGACGAACCAGTTCTAACGAATAGGTGCGAACTGGTAGGAACCCACCTCTGCATACTCTGTAGCCACAACAAAATTCTTTCTAGAAATCCAAGGCCATCCTTTGTCTCTGCATCTCTGCACCTGACTGGAATTGGATGGGTGGAACTTCCAGCATGGCAGTGGGAGATTGGACCATGTGATGGACTTGTGGGTGGGGGCAAGATCTTGAACTTTCAATTAGGTGGGGAAAACCAGGAAGCTTTCAGATTTGGGTTTTCTCAGATGTGCCAACATGGCTCTCTTAAGAAATTGCAACTTTGAGCAATACTTTGCCTTGGACTCTAATTTACTTTTGGATGCTATTTGGAAACCTGACATTACCTCAAACCTCAACCCTGTTGCAACCTTCAGACCAAAGAATGAGGCATGACTTCTTAGTATAGTTTACCTCAGAGATGTAATTGTCACTGGAACTCTGTGGTAATGGCTTCATAGCTTTTTCTGCAATAAACCTAATTATCTAAGCTTTTGTGTCCTTGGAAATCTATTCTTGAAGACCTTTGTGCTGCCAGCTGAAGGAAGCTTGACAGCAATTCTTTTATTTTCTGGAAGGGCAATTGTGATGAGGAGGAAACTGTATAGAAGCTCTATCTTCCCCTCCAATGAACTCCTGTCTCCAATAATTGCAAGCACTAAAGAAGGCAACAGTTTACAGTTCAACAATTGCACAAGTTTATTGACTCAAAGCTTGGATACATTTCTCAGGTCTACACAACTAATAAGAGGTACGCCTTGTTGATCAATACAATTTTCTCAAATCATGTAAGCAGATAGACTTTTTGTTTAGAGAGACGTTAATCAAATAGTTACCAAAGGTTGTTTTGTAGCTCCTTGATTCCAGAAAAATTTCCTAATGTGAAAAGGTAGTAAGAGAAGTGTCAGGCAAAACAAAACAAAGCAAAAGGTGACAGCAGCAGCAACAACAACAACAGCAGAGCAATAGGTGACAACAATAACAGCACAACAAAAATATAGAATGGAGAAACACAATGAATACAAGTTCTCTCAGTGTCAAAGTTGCTCTTCTTTTCTCATAGTCCAATTTACCTCATGGGGTTCTTGTCATGGGGGAAAATGGGAAAGAGAGCACTAAAGTTGTGAAAGGGAACATAGAATAATAGAGTTGGGTGGGACTTTGGAGGTTTCTAGTCCCTGCTCAAGCAGGAGACTCCAATTATTCTGGATAAATAGCTATCCAGTCTCATTCTGGAAAGCTCCAGTGATGTAGCAGCCACAATCTCTGGACGCAGCCATTCCATTGATTAATTGCTCTCTCTGTCAGGAAATTTCTCCTTAGTTCTAAGCAGGATCGTTCTTTAATGATCTTCCATGCTACTTCTTGTCCTGATCACAGGTAAATTTACATCGATTAAATGTAACCTGATATCTCTGATTTTCTGTACTTCTATTGCAGTGTTTCTCAACCTTGGCCCACGCATTCGCTGGCTGGGGAATTCTGGGAGTTGAAGTCCAGACAGCTTCAAGTAGCCAAGGTTGAGAAACACTGCTCTATTGTCTTAATTTCTTTCCTAAACACAGCCCCAGATGTGCTTGTCCTTGTTTTATGGAAATTCCTTAGCTCCTGTTTCTAATGAGCTAAAATATGTAAAACAATAACTACAACAACAACAAAAAGCTCACCAAACACACACACAAACACACAAACACACACACACACACACACACACACACACACACACACACACACACAGACCTCTAGGAGAAAAAACCATACTACTTGTTATTGGGAGGTTATTATTGAATTTGCTTATTTTTCCAGCTTTCTGCAAATTGATAACCTCCTGAGGATTGGAAGCTGTGAATAAATGCCATTCTAGCACATCTGAAGGGCAACCTATTGGGTTGGGAAAAGATTGCAATGAGAAAACAATAAGAAAATCATTTCCTCTCTTGTGAGTAAATTAGTTTTTAGCTTCCTTGGAGGCTTATTTCTTTTAGTAGTTCTGTCCATCTGAAGATATTCTTCATGAAAGCTCTTTCTGAACTTTAAGAGATTACAGGAGATGAAATTAAGAAGGAAAAAAGGATCTTTACTTCAGAGGAGCACAATCTCCTTTAACTGTGTTTCTCTTTTCTTCTAGAAAAAAAAAGTGTTTACTCCTTCTGAGTCTGCTCCTTTCTCTAGATACATCAAACTGTTTTTCAGGGGAAAAATGCTATCTGGCAAGTTTTGCAGAACCAGAGGTAAGTATATTGAACACTAATAATGGCTGACATTAGTAAGAGCTAACATAAGTTGCACTTCCAGAGTTCTACACTGTTTGGCATAAGATGAGAAATTCATCATTATGTTCTCATTCATTGAAGATGTTTGGATCTTTTTCTTATAAAATCAATATTCACATATTATTCATGCCCATTTATGGGAATCTGAATCACAAGGAAGGTAAAGGTAAAAGTCCCCCTCGCACATATGTGTTAGTCGTTCCTGACTCTGGTGGGCGGTGCTCATCTCCATTTCAAAGCCGAAGAGCCAGCACTATCTGAAGACGTCTCTGTGGTCCACCAGAAACGCAGGAGTCATCCTTACCTTTCACAGAGGCATTGAGTTTTGTAAATATGAGCATGATAGTGTAGAATAATCATATCCAAGGAGTCCAAGGCCAACCATCTCACATACCAATTTGATGAGGCTGTTTAAAGATACACCCCACATGACAACTTAGGGAGTTGCAGATTGGACACTGGGTTGGGGAATTGTGGGGAGGGTGCTGGGTAAATGTTTGATATTTATATGTTCCCGCCTTTCTGGCTCAGATCTTGCTTTCCTTTTTGCTGCTTTCACTTCATATCTAGTAAAAGTACTTTATCTCTATTAAAATGGAGTTGAGGTTTTTCTTTCTTGGATATTGAAGGAGGCATGCCTGACACCACCATTGCACCAAAGGCACACAGAACACTGTTACCTTCCCACCAAAGGTGGTTCCTATTTTTCTACTTGCATTTTTTAAGTGCTTTCAAACTGCTAGGTTGGCAGAAGCTGGGACAAGTAACGGGAGCTCACCCCGTTATGGGGACTAGAGATTTGAACTACTGAACTGCTGATCTTTTGATCGACAAGCTAAGTGATTCGCCACTGAGCCACCACGTTCCTAGTATCCTAAGGAACTTCCCCTTTAATGACATTCTTTGAAGATGGAATTAGGGCTTGCTAGAGAATCAGACCAAAATTTATCTAGACTAGCATCCCTTTTGCTGATAGGAATGCTTATACATAACAGTAAAGGAGAATATTTGCAGCTCAGGTGTCCTTGGTACTCTCTGAGCTTGGTTGTTTTCTTGTAGTTGTTTCATTACCCAAACTATCTAACATCAGCAGTGCAAGTCATTTGCAAGTCATTACCCTAGGCTGGGTAAAAAAAAAACGAAGCTCAGAGCGCACCAAGGACCCCTCATGCTTATAACAAACAGACAAGAAGGACACGACCATGACATTATTTTTCTGCATGAAGTCCCTGAACAGTAACACCCAGAAGGGTATGTTTCAGACTATTTGAAGTTAGTGTCATATTCTAGGCTTTGACAGAGTTGGCTTCAACAGCCATTGGTGGGGGGGGGGGGAAGCAGGGAGGATTCCATGGATGGTAATCCTAAAGGGAAATAAAACCAGGGGTGGGATCCTACTGGTTTAGCAACCGGTTTGCTGAGTGCACCCTTCACTTCGCACCAGGGGTGGATTCCTGCCAGTTCTAACCTCTTCTATAGAAGAGGTTCCACAAATCTGCAGTGCTGTTTAGAACCAGTTCCAGCTCCTTCCCCCCGCCCATCTGCACATCATCAAGATGAAGAGCGAGAGGAGGAATTCTAGGAGTTGAAGTCCACAAGTCTTAAAGCTGTCAAGTTTGAACACCCCTGGGGGTTTTTTTCTAAAGGGTTAGGGGTGCAAGGGTCTTGTAACCTGACAGCTTTAAGACTTGCGTGCTTCAAATGCCAGAGTTTCTGAGCCAACAT
The DNA here is from genome assembly GCF_051295495.1 of Thamnophis sirtalis. NCBI lineage: Eukaryota > Metazoa > Chordata > Lepidosauria > Squamata > Natricidae > Thamnophis > Thamnophis sirtalis. The sequence continues at coordinate 18,910,221 of NW_028261389.1, forward strand.
TTTGGTTGCTAAGCAAGAGCATTGTTAAGTGAGTTTCACCACATTTTACAAGTTGGCCATGCCCACCCAGTCACATGGCCGCAAAGCCACTCCCACAAAGCAAGTCATACCTACAGAAGAGGTTCTAAATTTTTTTGAAACTCACCAGATTCAGATTCAGATTTAGATTCAGATTTAATTTATTTGTATGCCGCCCTTCTCCGGAAGGGACTCAGGGCGGCGAACAACTCAAAAGGGGAAAGGGGATACAAACAATACATATAATTAAAATACACAAGAGTCATACAGCCATACAAGTTGAGAGGGGAGGGGAACTCATCAACCCCAGGCCTGCCGGCACAGCCAGGTTTTGACAGCTTTCCGGAAGGCCTGGAGAGGGGTGAGGGTCCGAATCTCCGTGGGGAGTTCATTCCAGAGGGCCGGAGCTGCAACAGAGAAGGCCCTCCCCCGGGTAGTAGCCAGATGGCATTGGCTGGTAGACGGAACCCGGAGGAGGCCAACCCTGTGCGATCTAACGGGTCTGTGGGAGGTAATTGGCAGAAGGCGGTCTCTCAAGTACCCAGGTCCAATACTATGAAGGGCTTTATAAGTTACGACTAGCACTTTGAAGCGTATCCGGAGACCGATCGGTAACCAGTACAGCTCGTGGAGGATAGGTGTAACGTGGGTGTACCGAGGTGCACCCACAATTGCTTGCGCGGCTGCATTCTGGACGAGTTGTAGTCTCCGAATACTCTTCAAAGGCTGCCCCATGTAGAGCGCATTGCACCACTGCTTCACACCCATTCACAGTTTAGAGAAAACTCACCTTCTGCATTACTGCTGGTGAGGAAAATAGTTGAGGTACAGCAATCCACTCTGCCATGCTGATCAGCTGGGCTTCAGAAAAGGAAATATAGGTGAGAATAGCGCAGGGGTGGGCGGGTGGGCCCCCTTCAAAGTCGGAGAAAACCGGTTCACTCCCAGCTCATAGTCAGTGCTACCGGTTGCCTGAACCAGTCTGAACCAATAGAATCCCACCCCTAAATAAAACATTTCAGAAAGGCTAGGAAATTCTCTTGTATTTAGTATTTGCTTGATTACCTTTACTTTGGCTTGTGTAGAAGAACATCACTGCATGCAATGTGTGTGCATTACAGGGCATTCAGAGGTGAGTTCCTACCAGTTCGCACCTATTCGGTAGAACCGGTTCGTCAAATCTACCGAACCAGTTAGAAGAGGTTCCACCAGTGGACCCGGAAAGCAGGTCACACCTACAGAAGAGGTTCCAAACATTTTTGAAACCCACCACTGAGGGCATTCCAAAAGTATTCAGAAATACCCCTTCACTTTTGTCGATGTTGTTGATGCTGCAGCCTGATTCTGCAGTTGTTGAAATTCATTTCACCCCCTCTGATTCCACTGGTTCAGTGGGTCCAATCAGAGGTTATGGGGTAAAGGAGTTCAAACCTGGCCACTCCAGTGTGGGGTGCTTGAGGATCAGTCCTCTCCCCCATCTTGTTTCACATTTACATCAAGCAATTGGAGGAAGATGCCTATTTGTTTGGGGATTGTCATTACCAATTCATTTCAACAACTTCAGAAGTTGTGGGTGCTTCATCACCGGAGGTTTTTAAAAAGAGACTGGACCAGGGGTGGTATACACTTACCTTCCCTACTGGTTCGCAAATGTGAAAAAAGGGCCTAAATGGGATGCCATAGAGCTGGGCGTGGCGTGGGTGGGTGGAGCAACCCGTGATTTCCTCTACCGGTTTGGGTGATCTGGTCCGAACTGGTACAATACCACCTCTGGACTGGACAGTCACTTGTCTGAAATGGTATGGAGTCTCCTGCTTGAGCTGGGGGTTGGACTAGAAGATATTTTAGCTCTGCTCTGATTGATGCTGATTGATTTTTTTCTCTCATTAATCTACACTCAGTATCCCTTAATGACAAAGTGAAAACAGAAGGTTAGAAATGTCTGTAAATTTATTACAAATACTTTCTGAATGCTCTGTCTCTGTCTCTCTCTCTCCATCTCTCTGTCTCTCTCTCCGTCTCCGTCTCTCTCTCTCTCTCTGTCTCTCTCTCTCTCTGTGTGTGAATGATGAAATATTTCAATACATTACAGGGAGTTCTCATTCGGGGACCACTTGTTCAGTCACTCTCAGAAGATATGAGAAGGCTGAATGAGAAGGACTTACCACCATTCCTCACAGTTGGTGCCTCTGCACTGCAGGGTCCTTATGGTCATGTGATTGCGATTCGAGTGCTGGGCAACCGGCTCACAATTGTGATGGCTGCAGTGTCCTGCAGTTATGTAATGACAGTTTGCAACCTTCACTGCCGGCTTCTGATACGCAAAGGCAACGAGGGAGCCCAGAGAAGTTACAAATGGTGATTACTTGACTAAGGGATGCTGTGAATGCATGGGTTTCATCTAACAGCAGCAAATGGGACTGCCACCACTGCAGAAGTGGTATTCAGCAGGTTCTGACCAGTTCTGGAGAACTGGTAGCGGAAATTTTGAGTAGTTCAGAGAACTGGTAAATGCCACCTCTGGCTGGCCCCACCCCATCTATTCTCTGCCTCCCGAGTCCCAGCTGATCTGTTGTAATATAGTTCCTTGTGTAGGTGTGTGTCCTCCATGGCCTAGTTCATACTAGGGCCTGCAGAGTCACGCTGAATCACACAGGAGACAACTGGCTCCGAGAAAGCCATAACATCCTGATAGTGAATAACATAACATTCTGAGATGTGCCCTACCAATGACGCCCAGGATTTGACCATATATAGAGAGAACTTCCCTGAAGCAGTAGATTAGAAATTGTACTTTTACAGGCTGTTTTTAAGCACATGCTATTGCTCCTCCTGCCTTTGTTCTATCCCAATAAAAGGGGCTCTCAGACCCCAATCTGGGTCGCTCCATCTCGAGAAAGTTCGTGTCCTGTCTTTTCTCAACATTGGCCTCATGGGCGAACAGCGGAAACTTCACATTTGGTAGCAGAGGATGGTAACTTCACATTTGGTGACCCCGACATGATCAATGCGACGTGATAGATGTGACGTGATATTCCTGTGTCACCAGCCTTTCACTCATCCCCGACTTGGCAAAGTCTCGCAACCAGGGCCTGCCGTTAGCGAACGGAGCACCCTCCCAATCGTGAGTATGGGCTCAGGTTTCTCGAAGGCTCAGACTGCACACCTGCAGGAGCTTCGGGAAATCGTTAAATCATCTGTTGCAATCTCTCAAGCGACAGGCCATCCGCTTCCCATTCCCCCGAAAAAACATTTCCTCTCTCTACTGGCTTACATCTAAGAACTGTCCCATTTACCCTGAGAAGGGCTCTCTTAAAGTAACCTCGAGCCCCGCCAGAAGTTCTCACTACTTGGAGACTTCTTGTCAGATGCCTTCAAATTCATGAGGAAGATATGCAGGGGGCTGCTTTTAAGCCTTCGGCAACATCTCCCCCGCACTAGGAGGAGATCGCCCCTCCTGCTGGCCAGGCGATGGGTCTCTCTGAGACCCTTCTAACTCCCCCGGCCTCTCGGGAAGAGAAGGTTTTCCCTCTCCCTCTCCCTTCCGCTCCTTCCCCCACCCCGCAAGTGTGGCGTAGCACTTCACACTGATCAGGAGGGAATGGGGATTTTGCAGTAACCTTTCCCTGCCATGCCCATCATGCCACACCCACCAAGCCAAGCCATGCCACACCCAAGCCACTCCTAGAATCGGTAGTAAACTTTTTTGAATCTCACCACTGCACCACTGCCATTGTAAGCTGGTGCAGTTACATAACATTGTGCTTTAGGAAGGTGCTGCTTCGTGACAGAGTTGATGGTCCCAATTATCATCATTAAGCAAGGACTACCTGTCACAGCAATAGCAATTAGACTTATATACCGCTTCACAGTGCTTTACAGCTCTTTCTATGTGGTTTACAGACTCAGTTTATTGCCCCCAACAATCTGGGTCCTCATTTTACCAATTTTGGAAGGATGGAAGGCTGAGTCAACTTTGAGCCGCTCAGAATCCAACTCCTGGAGTGAGCAGTGAGTTAGCCTGCATACTGTATTTTAATCCTTGCAGCAACACATCATCACAATATACAGAATGAATCAATTCCTAAAACACACTAATCGTGGTTTGTTGAATTGTGTTTTGTGAAAAAGCCCCAATTGGCTAGGTTCAATGCAATGTATAAATTGTATTACAGTTTAGCACTTGGATTGCAACCAGTCAGTGTCTCCTCATTATCCTGGAATGTTGTCCTAAATCTTTCAGTAAAAAGAATCATTGGTTTCTTCAAGGCAGGATGAATATCCACAATAGATCTTTGAAATAACTTGTGTTTTGTTTCTTAAGTGGGCAGTTTGATGGGAGCAGATTAATGCCGGTGTCATTGGAGATTAGAGGCATGATTAGAATAGAAATCCAAACCAATGTGTCTCAGTGCTCTTGATTTAACCATGGAATGAGCACACCATGGGACGATTTGTTACCTGCTTAAATCAAATAGATACAAATGGTGCATGTTGATGGTGTTGATGTTGATTTTGCCCAAAGACAAGGGAGTGGCAGTAAATCAGGAGTCATTTCAGCTGGCTAAAATTGAGACCTTACAGATTGGTAGGGCATTTTCCTTGGGGCTTTTTTTTCCATTTATTATTTTTATTCCACTTGGCCTTTTTGTATGATCACCCTGCAAAGGAGTTGAAATTTGAAATATTTATCTCAAAATAAATGACAATCAGGAAGGCTCTGTGATGGAAGGAGATGGGGGGAGGAGGAGCATGGAATAAAAAAATCAAGATGGTAGTTGCAGCATTAGTGTGATTGAAACTCTGATATCTTCATGTATGACACAATAGAAGGGGTGGTTCCTGGAACAATTGGCCATGGGTGCTATCCTCACATTTTTTTACTTCTCCCCCAGTAGATGCCTCCATTATCACAATTGTGGCTCTGATAGGTGTGCTGTTTGCCCTCTCATTGCAATAGAGGCCCTGTACTTGCTCGTTGCAATAGAGGAAAATTTATATATGCAAATCAAAGGTGTTTCCCACCCAACAGGAATGGAAATATACCCCCTTCCTGGATCAGGATTACCAAAGAGGAAGCAAAGAATCAAGTGTCCACCCCTGGTTCACAATTTGGAATATCTACCATTTGCTTATTAAATTAAAAATGATTTTTTAATCTCTTTAAAACAAGGGCCATGCAGTGGGATGAGCTCCTGTCCTCACCCCAGTTCTTGCCAACCTAGTAGTTCGAAACCATGCAAATGTGAGTAGATAAATAGGTACCATTTCAGTGGGAAGACAACCGTGTTCTATGATGTCATGCTGGTGACATGGCTGCAGAAAAGTATTCAGACAGGACTGGCTCAATGGCCTTGAAACAGAGATGAGCAGGACGAGTGAAGTAAAATCTGCAGGGCTCCTTTTACCTTTTCTTTTATGGGTAAAAGAATCCAATCCCGTTTTACTGGTAGGTGGACATAGATGGCTATAATTCTTTGCTTGGTTTGGAGATCTGTAGTGTTTGAAATTATTCTTAGACACTGCAAGACAGTGATGGCGAACCTTTTTTGGCTCCCATGCCAAAAGTAGAGGGAGCGCAGGGGGTTGTGTGCGGGCGTGCCACACCCACATGACCACCACCCTCACACGCAGGCGCGCACAACCAGCAACCACCACTCCACTTTCAGCGCATTTTTCCGTTCTCCTCAGGCTACAGAGGCTTTCTAGGAGTCTAAGGAGGGCAAAAACAGCCTCCCCCACCCCCAGGACTCCCTCAGGAGGCCTCACGAGATTCCCTGAAGCCTCCGGAGGGCAGAAAATGGACCTATGGGAACCCAGAGGTTTGGGAATGGTGACTTCCGGTTTGTCCATAGGGCTGATTTTTCACTTTGGGAGCCTTCAGGAGGTTTGCTTGTAGGGGTGGTTTTTGCCCTCTGGAGCCTTCAGGGAAGTCTCCTGAAGGCACCTGAAGGCTCCGGAGGGCAAAAAATGGCCCTACGGACAAACCGGAAGTTTGGGAATTGTGACTTCCGGTTTGTCCATAGGGCCAGTTTTTGCACTGGCCAGCTGACAGGGCAACGCCTCACATGCCCTGACAAATGGCTCCCATGTGCCACGTGTGGCACATGTGCCAAAGGTTCGCCATCACGGCTGTAGGAACTCAGCCATGTTTGTACAGGTGATAGCTAGAAATCAGAATTAGGTATGGCAGCTTCTTTTCAGTCTAACATATTTGAGTAGAAAACTTAACGCTTCTGATGTTTAATAATTCTTATTAATTTATATTTTGCTAATTTTTCATGGCCATGATCTAGATCTTTGCAGTTGCATTAATAAAATAATAATTTTAAATGATTTGAAGCAATACAAATAAGATGTTTGATTACTTTATTTCTTGTTCAAAATACATATGAAACAAATAGAATAAAATTATATCAAATGTTTCTTGTTTTTGTCTTTTTCAATATAAAATTATCACAAACTGTACATTTTCATGACATACATTTGAGGTGCCCTTACGTATCTTGATATTTCTCTCTACCGACAAATAGATTTGTATACTTTTTGAGACAGTTGATTGTAAAAGTACAGAAACGTACATTTCTTAAGAGCTAGTGCAAAAAAAAAAAAAAAACCTAAATAAAAGAAAAAAAAACAGTCACTCTATTACTAATAACAATCGTATACTTTTAGAGTTCCACAAATGGCTGGTTAGCACATACAAAAAGCCCAGAACATATTTTAGGGAGAAAAATGTGCTTTTAAAAACGGTCTGTTAAATACAGAAGCCCGAGATACCAATGTGAACAATGGCTAAGGGCCAAATCACAAACTGGCTTGAAAAAGGCACATACTTAACACGGCAGGAAAAAGTACAAAACAAAACCCCATTCAGCTGACATCAAATAGCAAAGACTACACTGTTGTATTCCATAGGCTGCACACTGACTTGGCCTTATGACTTACATTATTCTACAGACAGGCAGTTAACTTGAATTTGGACTGCTGAGGCACATTCACACGCAAAACTAGCAGCGTGGCTGTTTTTACTCCTTAGCTCCATGGTAAGCAAGGACTTTTTGCATGGAAGAAGTGCTTGAATGGTGCGAAATGTGGCAAGACTGAACCTTGTCCAAACCTCTTACAAGCTATGGGAAAGCTATCAGGACTCTTTTAAATGGATGGTCTTTCTGCGTATAAATATCAACGCTGGGAAATGCCAGTACATTTTTTTTTTACAACAGCATTAGCAACAGCATTTTGACTTGTATACCGCTTCCCAGTGCTTCCCAGCGGTTTACAGTCAGCCTATTGCCCCCAACAATCTGGGTCCTCATTTTACCCACCTTGGAAGGATGGAAGGCTGAGTCAACCTTGAGCCTGGTGAGATTTGAACCGCCAAATTGCAGTCAGCCAGCAGTCAGCAGAAGTAGCCTGCAGTACTGCACTCCAACCACTGCGCCACCATGGCTCTTACAAGGTTCCTTTCCATCATTGTTACTGGAGTACTGGAAGGAAAATAGAAATCCAAATGCCTACAGAAGCATTGGAAGGATGCTTATAATTATCAACAGCATTTGCAATTTATCTCAATGGCAGGTTCAAGAATCTTGGTGCTTTCCAGAGGTTTTGGACTGTAATTGGCCCTTCTGATTTGGGCTGATGGGAAATGCAGTCCAAGAAAGTATCAGGCTACCTATCTAGTGCTCTACACTCTGCAGTCACTTGTCTTTATTTTGAAAATTTTTGATTTAATAATGAATTTTATTTTTAAAAAAAATTAGTGCACTATTCCCAATTAATAGTATCCCATTGCTTGGTATCATTATTATTTACACAATTCAGTTTTCATACAATGAACTTGTGAAATTGTTTTACAAACAAAAAAATATATATTTATTCTATTTCTCTCTGTTTATATGCAAAAGGCTCTGGTGATTAAAGTCAGATTCTGTCCACCTCATTCCCATGGGGCAGATTTCCTGAATATAACAGTAAAAATAGAAAATAATTTGTATTATTTTTAAGTATCTGTAAATCTTTCCTTATCACCTGTACTTATTGCCCTTTTTCACTGCATCCGTAGGAAAAGAATTTATCTGGTTTGGAAATGTATATGTCAGATCAGACATGTTCATGCAAATGAATGAACACTGCATGTGCATTTAATGTTGGAACATGACAATGAATGCATGTGTGTACCACTCATACTTGATGAATAGCAAGCAGTTTTTGTGTTCTGTGGTTTAGAACAAGGAAAAAAAATAGAATGAGACAATTCAAAATAGACAGTGCCTGCATGAACATTTTATTTCTCTTCCCTGAATTTAATCTACCAACTCAGTAGATCAGACCAGAAATGATGAGGGACAGCAAATATGGTTTTATTTTAGTTGAATGGCCTTGATTGAGAAACTCAGTGCTTCAAGAAAGTCACTAAAATAAAATGTTGCTAAGCAGAAAACAAGAAAGTTCATTGGCTGTAGATGATAATGGAAAACTGGACTATGCAGTCAAGGCCACTGTATTGTATGATGTGATCCGTGGCTATTTCTGGTAGCATGGAGGGTTGAAGTGGACAAAATATGGCCAGCAATTTAGAAGAAAATAGAATAATTTTTTTTGTATGAAATATATATATAGTTTTTATATGTGTATATTAAATTGATAAATAATTTCATTCTAATCATTATCAAAAGTAAACTATATTTCTTCAACCTTCATACAAATATATAAATATTTCATGTGCAATGGGGCAATATAAGTGCTCAGAAATACACATCTTTTAATGCAAACAAGAAATGCATAACTTTTAATGCAAACAAGTTGCCCTACCAACTGTACAACTTGTAGGAAACGGCCAAAAGCATTCATAACATAGTGTATCCAATTTCTCAGTCTACCTGTACTTGAGTGATCTATAGCAATAGCAGTTAGACTTATATACCGCTTCATAGGGCTTTCAGCCCTCTCTAAGCAGTTTACAGAGTCAGCTTATCGCCCCCACAGTTTGGGTCCTCATTTCACCCACCTCGGAAGGATGGAAGGCTGAGTCAACCTTGAGCCAGTGAGATTGGAACCGCTGAACTGCAGATAACAGTCAGCTGAAGTGGCCTGCAGTACTGCACCCTAACCACTGCGCCACCTCGGCTCTCAATCACATCATTTCCATTTTAGACAACCCACATGAGCCTGTGTCTTACACGTTGTGATGAATGCTTATTACTCGCACAAGATCATATTACAGGTTGAGATCTGATGCAGAAATTGGTGACCAAACCCTGAATACACAAGTCACAACTATTGCAACTAACATGGCAGGAAACTCTAGTTGACACTTCTCCACTGCAAAATGGTATACATGTGCACTTTGAATTGAGTGTTTAAGCATTTTTCTCCCTCTGTGAGCAAAATAAGGATTGTAGTTAGTGAAACAGTCATGTTTTGCTCACAGAAGGTACATGGATCAGGTAGCAGATCATAGAAAAGCTATGTACACAACTGGATCAAAAGTCATGCTTAATAATGTAAGCAGCTTCCTAATATTTCAGGTACCTCATCCTCTTGACTCGTTTTTCTTCAAATGTTTCAAAATGGAGAAGAATCATCATGATCATCATCATCATTATTTTTTGACCTACTGTTTCAGTTCAAATTATCCTGTCTCATTGCGTCATTGTGCAACAGAGAAGCAATAACTAGCATTTTCTAGACCAGGGGTGTGAAACTCAAGATCTAGGGCCCGATCCAGCCCATGGGGTACTTAGATATGGCCCATGGGGCCACCCTGGAAACAGCAAAGGACTGGCCCATGGTGCTTCTGCCAGTGAAAATGGAAATCTAAAGGGGAGGGGTAGCATGGAATCAAAAATTCAAGGTGGTAATTGCAACTTTAGTATGATTTAAACCCTGATACCTTTATGTATGACACAATAGAAGGGATGGGTCCTGGAACAAATGGCCATGGGTGCCATCTTCACATTTTTGACTTTTCCCCCAGTAGATGCCTCCACTGTCACAATTGTGGCTCTGGCAGGTGTGGTGTTTGCCTCCTTACTGTGACAGAGGCCCTATACCTGCTTTTTGCAATAGAGGAAAGTTTATTTATGCAAATGGAAGGTTTCCTTCTCCTCCAACAGGACTGAAAATATACCCCCTTTCTGGATCAGGATTACCAAAGAGGTAATCTCCATTTTCACCGGCAATGGAGGGTTGGAGAAGGAGGCTGTGGCATGGAGATCGGGAGCCCGTTTTCACTGGGAGAGCACTTGGGCTACCACAGGTGCCCCCAACACAAGTGATGTTGAGCTGGCCACACCCACCCTGGCTACACCCAGTCCAGACACCCTAGGCCAAACAGAACCCTGATGTGGCCCTCAATGAAATTGAGTTTGACACCCCTGCTCTAGACCTTCAAGGTGGTGCTACCATAGCATCTTTTTGCCTGTAAAAGCATTTCATTCATTCCCATGAAGGCATCTGCTTGATTGTGCCCTTTCATTGTGTACACAAGAAGGTCTTGCTTCAGTCATATGACTGGTTAGCATTAATATGGAAGCAAGCATTGGAAGAATAATCTGCTATGAACTGCTAACCAAGCCTCTTTCATATCAGCAATGCTCACACAAATGTTTCCCTCCTCACTCAAACTCTACTAAATGAACAAATGCTGCATAGGAACAGATTTTACAAAGTCAAATATAAATATTAACAACACATTATCAGAGACATTCCTTAATTCATGACGCGTTTCTTAGGTATATAAAAGCAGTTGTAACACTGTGTCTGAATTCACATAGTGCAGGAAGCCATGGTTTGCTTAACCATGCTTGATTTAATCAGTCAAAATGGGCTGGGTTCACCCAACATGCTAAGCCACAATTCATGGTTTACAAGACAGAATGCCAAGATTCATATCATATATTAAAGGGAACCATGTTTTTGACTTATCATGGTATGAATGCAGCCTCTTGTGACTTTGCCCTCTGAGAAAAACATTCTCACAAAGCTTAGAAATGTTGGGCTATGTTACACTTTTCAACACAAAAACTCTTCGAAATTTAAAAACCAATAAATGTCCATTATTTGGCCATACACAACGTGCCCATTTTTGCCTGAAACAAGAAACAGTATATTAAGTAATCTATAATATCTATTTTTAAAAGGATTTCATTTCAATCTACCACAAGTACAATTAGTACAAATAAGAGAAAAGCATACAAGCAAAAAGACTTCAATTTCCAGCATTTCAAAGCAATCTTACAGTTTTTACATATTGGAAATAGATTCCAGATTGTAATAGTTCTGTGCCAATGCAAAATATTGAAAATAAACATTTTCAATACATATCTAAAAAAAATGTTTTCAAAAGTAAAACAGAAGTGTTTCGTACCAAGATTAAATAATCACAAGAACATTTATTTCTGTGATTTATTGGGGCCAAATGTATTTTCATTATGCTTTTGGCCAGTAAAAATCAGAAATGGTTAGCAACGATTGAACATAGAAACATTTTCAGTGATCTCCCCACTCCAATCTTGAATTATTTCATTGTGATTTTCTATGCAACTCTTTTATATGGAGCAGAAGAAGAAAAAATCCTCAGTTTTTCTCTTCAAATAGTTGACTGGAAATATTTGGAAGGGTATTTAAAGCCAGAATTCCTAGAGAGTGGGTTTATATGCATGAATGGAGAATGAGAAATTACGTAAGTAAGTAAGTACCGTGTTTTCCTGAAAATAAGACAGGGTCTTATTTTCTTTTGACCCCCCCCCCCCAAATAAGTGCTTGGCCTTATTTTTGGGGAGGTCTTCTTATTTTTGAGGTACAGGAGGAGGCGAGCGTGGTCACCTCATGACTGCTGCTGTGTTGCAATATTTACAGGGAGGGCTTATTTTGGAGGGAGGGCTTATTTTAGCACATGCGCTCAAAAGCCCAATTGGTTTTATTAGCCAGGGAGGTTTTATTTTCAGGGAAACAGGCTAAGTAAGTAAATAAACAAATAAACAAATTTGCTTGCTTGGTTGGTGGCACAGTCAACCAGATGTTTAGGCTGCATTTGACATCTTTATCTACCTATTTAGGCCTTCCAAAGGGATAGGCAGATAGTTATTCATGGTTTTGGAGGTATTGCTACATTCTATAAATTGTTCCAAGTAAATGTCTATGGACATTCTCAGTCATCCTGGTCATGGTTGTCCCAAAGGTGTTTTTTCAAGAGACAATTAGACTTTCTGGTTTTTCTTTGAAGACTTTCTTCAAATTTCTTGGATGAGAAGCAAAACGTCTTCAAAGAAAAACCAGAAAGTCCAGTTGCCTCTTGGAAAAGCACTTTTGTGTTCCAAGTAAAGCTGCTTTTGCAATTGACTGATGATGATTTGGTCAGTGCTGATGATATTCAAGTGGTGCTCCAGATGTTTTGGGATTGTATCCAAGGTACCTATTATTATTGGCTCTTTCCTCCGCCACAATCCTCCTACTTCTATTTGCAGGTCTTTGTATTTTTTATTTTATTATGTGTGGGTAATCTAAGGTTAGATTTGCTATAACCAAAGAACTAAGAATTTTTAAGGCAGCATCATTAAAGATTAGAGACTGTAACATTGCCAGAACCACTTTGGATTGTTAGATAGATATTTTTCAAATTCCCAGAAAGAGAGTGACTGGCCCAACGTTGCCCAAATGGTTTCAGTGCTCAAAGAGAAAACCTTGATCTCTCCTCATTCCTAGTCCAGCACCCTAACCACTCAACCACATTGCCTCTTTTCATATATACATACATACCTGTATGTATATGTAAATGTAAACAAGCAATTTTTCAAATGCATGTGTACATTTCTGGCATGTATTACCAGAATTTAAATCATGATAAATATTTTTATTGGAATAAGGACAAGGATATTTACGGAATCAGAGGACTTATGTGAACAGACTAGGTCAGGGGTGTCAAACTCAATTTCATTGAGGGCCACATCAAGGGTGTGCTTGGCCTTGGGGGCAGGGTGGGCGTGGCCAGTATGGCCAAGGACCCAGATTGTTGGGGGCAACATGCTGACATTGTAAACTGCTTAGAGAGGCTAAAGTACTACAAAGTAGCATATATACTGTGTGTGTGTGCGTGTGTATGTATATGTATATACGTGTATGTGTGTGTGTGTGTGTATGTATGTATGTATGTATGTATGTATGTATGTATGTATGTATGTATGTATTGTATGTATGTGTGATCGGAGCTGCCGTCTTTCTATAAATCTTGGTGGGGTGTATCTGGAGTGCTGAATGTTGGCTAAGAAACCCCAAAATCCAGCTAGAAAACCAAGGGGCTACGGAATACCATGCAAAATCTGCCCTGCAACATATATAGGACAAATGAACAGGAGAATACATGCACGCATCGCAGAACACAAGAACGCAGTAAGAAAAAAGGAAAAAAACATCCTCCCTTTTCCAGCACCTTAAAGCTACAGGGCATGAAATTAATTTTGAAGGAACCAGGTTATTCTCCAAAACTGAACACTTCAACAAGAGAATAATTATGGAAGCTATTGAAATAGAGAAACACCCCCACAACATGAATAAACGTGACATACCTCTCATCTACCAGACATCTGGAAATCAGCCCTAGTTAACAAACGAGCCCCACCCACCACCCAGTCTGTTACAACACGAAACAACAATAGACACACAGCCAGCACCAATCAGCACCAATCTACCAATCATGATGCAACCACACAACCAATCATTCCACTTACTGAAACAAAGCCAGCCCTCCACACACACCCCACCAAGATTTATAGAAAGACGGCAGCTCTGATCACACTTTAAGCCCAAACCCCAGCCTGAAGATGGCGAGTGAGACCTCGCTGAAACGTTGCCAAGACAATCTCTCTCTCTCTCTCTCTCTCTCTCTCTCTCTCTCTCTCTCTCTCTCTCTCTCTCTCTATATATATATATATATATATATATATATATATATATATATGTGTGTGTGTGTGTGTGTGTGTGTGTGTGTGTGTGTGTACGTACGTACATGTGTGTGTGTACATGTGTGTGTGTATGTGTGTATGTATGTATTGTGTATATATACACAAACTAAATGTAATCCGTTCTAATCTTGATTGCAGGAAAAACGATTTCAGCAATAGAGTAGTAAATATGTGGAACACTCTACCTGATCCTGTTGTTAGTTTCTCTAACCCCCATACTTTCACCTTAAGCTGTCTACTGTGGACCTTACACATTTCTTAAGAGGTCCCTATGGGGACATGCATAAGTGCACCAACATGCCTACCATCCCTGTCCTACTGTCCCATTTATATGGACTCTTTTTATGTGTTTATGGCTATGTTTTGCTTATTTATATCCATTTATTTGTGCCATTTTTTCATGTTTTTCATACTTGTTTCCTTGTACTTGTTGACAAATAAATAAAATAAATAAAGGAATAAATAAATATAAATCTATTGCTATTGCTCTTTCTGTGGTTTGCCTAAATAAGAATTACTTTACAATCTGGACTTTTCAAGAGGACTTAGTGTAGTCTGATTGTTTTAAACTTTGGAAATGTATGGGAGAGAACCAAGTATGCCATTATGACAATCAGTGGCTACCCAGATGTCATTTCTTCTGTCTGAGGAGTTACTTTCACTGTAAAATTGTCATATGGAAAGGACAAAACCTTCCTCTCTACTTGAATATTGGGCTGAATTTTCATTCTGCTTTAACTTCACATCTGTAAGTGAAAGGAGGGAAATGAAAGTGGAATGAGGTTTCTATATGGATATTGAATACGTTGCTCTTTCTATAAGTGCAATAATAATAATAATGAAAGAAAGTGGAATGAGGTTTAAGAGAAAGGAAGCAAAATTCCACCTGAAATTTAGCTGCCAGAAAAATGGAGATCTCATCTTTTGATTTTTTTTCCTTAGAAGGCACTCTCCAGAAAGCATAAGTGTACAACAAGGCAAAAATTCCCCCTTTCACTTTGTATATTCTTTTACCTACTAAATAGTTGCCTAATCATGGTGTAGTAGGTGAATATGTGGTTCTGCATGATCAGATATTTAGATCCCATCCAAAAGATCCTGATTAATATTTTAAGGAAAAGTCTTAACCTCAGTGGTGGGAACCTACTGGTTTAACAACCGGTTCGGTGACCACGCGCTTTGTGTGATCTGGATGCACAATTTTGAGAAAACTTGCCTTCCACATTACTGCTGGGGAGGAAAACAGCTGAGGCGCGGCAGAGTGGAGTCTGCCGTGTGACTCAGCTGAGAAGATATAGGTCAGTAAAGTACAGGGGCAGGTGGGCGGGCCCACTTGATCGTGGGAGAGAACCGGTTCATCCCCCACTAATCGTCGGAGCTACTGGTTCAGGCGAACCGGTCCGAACCGGTAGAATCCCACTCCTGCTTCTCGGTAAGAATTAATCAAAGATATTTGATCGTGGATGGATAAGGGACAATGATTTTGGTGACTTATGGTAGACCAGAAGCCATTGAGAACTTTCTGTGAGCGAATATCTATACTGATAGATTCTTAACAGAGGGTTTTGAAGTTTTATTTAGCTGTTGGTTTTACCTGTTAACTATGTTTATATATAGCAGAAATATATCAGGCTTAGTGGGTTGAGTAAGCACAGTTGTAGAAATTCATAAATTGTGTGCCTGCTTTGCAAGTGGGGTGGTGGGGGGAGAGAAACTATTATCATTATCTAGAGGGGACAATTCATATATATGTCCTTTTTGGTTTTTTTTCTTCTTCTATACTATTTTGTGTAATCTTGTCTAATTTTGTTTTATTTTGTTTTGGTATTTTTCCCTATTTTGAAGTTTGTATTTTAATGTTTTGAATAAAAATTTAAAAAAAGATAAGTTTTATGAAGAAAGCCGTTACAGTACCTATGAAAAACAAACAAACAAAAACCCAAAACCTAAAAGAAATAAATTATGTTTGCTCCCTGTCCTGAAATTCCTTATCAGATGATATTTATGCCTATGAATCTGGCAAGAAAAAAAAATATTCCTATGAATACCAGAACTTTGATTTAATACAGAATTCTCAGGCTTCCTTTCTTTTTCTTTTTTGTAATATTAGCAAGGGATTGCATTTACTTTGTCTACTGAGTTTGCTTATTTATTTAAATATTCCAAGTAAACCAGTGAACATTTTAAAACTTTCAGTAGCAACGGACATCAGAAAACTGGTTCCTTTCTACACATCAAGGATCCACTGGCAACCTACCATGGCCTTTGTGGTACGTAAACATTGTCATAATTGAAATACTTTTTAAAAAGGAAGTATCAAATTGATTTAATTTGTGGTGTCATGAAATGGATCTCCGAACTTTATAAATGTGCCTTAACCCATACATATGGAGAAGACATAATCCTGTACGCCAGTGAAACACAACTGGAAGTAAAGAATAAGAAATAGTGGTATGATATTGTAGAGCAGGAGTCGGCAACCTTAAACACTCAAAGAGCCACTAGGTCCTAACCGGAAGGCCCCTATCCAATTCTGGAGCCAACCAGAAGTCTTGTTCTCCCACCATAGAATCTCCTCCTAGCGTGGCGTCCTTTCTCCTCTGCCTGCCCTAACCAAAAGCCCTATCAATTTTGGAGCCGACTGGAAAACCCACCCCTTGAATGAGAGTCTCCTGGCGCGCCATGCTTCCCCGCCCCAACTGGACGCTCCTCTCAAAATTGTGGGGCTGACTGGTGACAGAGAGCCAAGGCAGAGGGATGAAAGAGCCACATGCAGCTCCAGAGCCGTGGGTTGCCGACCCCTGCTGTGGAGGCACAGCAGATAATAACAATGACGATGATGCAGGTCATGAGTTCGACCCAAACCTCCAGCTGTACATGGTTATGGTGCGAATGTTACACCGATGTTCAGTCTAGGGTGTAAGTGGTGGTTTTGGCGATGAACAGGATCCTTGACTGTCAAAGCTGGTTGCTCGGCCTGGCAACTGGAACAGATGATACATTTTAAGAAAATAAGAAAAGACCTACTGAATCAAGGTCCGCGAAGTCCCGCATCCTGCTTCTCACTTTGGCCAATTTGATGCCTCCAGGAAGCCTACAAGCAGAATACCAAGGCAATGACCCTCACCCGCTCATTGCTCCACTCCCACTGCACCCTGAATAAACTGGATCTACATATAAGCATCAGGAATGTTGGCATCAATCATTTCAACTCTCTGCCTGGATAGTATATCCAGAAAGCCATTTAATGTGTAGAAAGAGATTGGGTACCTGTATTGGTGCAGAAAGAATTAAAAACAGTTCTGTCCCACTGCTGTGATTGCTTAGTTTTTTTTAAAAAAAAATGAAACATTGGGAGTTATACTTCTGTAATCAGTCATTTGCTGACTGTTGCACACAGAAGAGGTATCTGTTCTCCTTAGTCTTACATATTTGAAAATTATTTTCAAATCTCTCCTGCAGCTGATTTTCTACTTAGAAGTAGTAGAATGTGCTGGTATCAGTGTGGTAAATTTTCATTATAGGTAAGTCCTCATTCACTGGCCACAATTAGACTGGCAAATCCGCCACCAAGAAACATGGTTGTAAAATGCAAAATCACGAGATTGCATCTGACTTACAATGGAAATTAGTCAGTTCTGGCTACAGTCATTAAGGGAATCTCCACAGGTCACATGACTGTGACTTCCCCATTGGTTCCCGCTGGCTTCCCCATTAACTTTGTTGCAAGTCAGCTGTGAAGTTTACAAAATTGCAATTGCGTGACTTTGGGACCCTGAGATCATTATAAATGTGTGCTAGTTGCCAAATATCCAAATTGTGATCTCGAAACCACAACTGTAATGGCCACAACTTCAAGGATCAGTCCAGTGATGGGTTCTGGATCCCGTTGCAACTGGTACAGTGCAATGGACCCCACCGTTCACCACATGAATACGCGCAGCATGCACGCACATGCATGCATGCGTACTTAACGCCTGTGATGCTCTGCGACGCCTCTGTGACACTCCAGCTGCTCGGCGGAGTGTCGCACAGGCAGCGTACGCTCTGTGTGCATGTGTGGAAGCTCCAAAAAACTCAAATATAGGTAAGGAGTGTGGGTGGGCGGGCGGGCCCTTCAGAGCATCATACCAGAACGGTACCCGGTGTTCCCCGCAGGCACCGGTACGCCCGTACTGGGGCATACCAGTTGTAACCCACCACTGGATAAGTCATAAGAGCAAGTGTCCTTGTTCAGCATTGATGTGATGTTGAATGATTGCTGAAGCAATGGTCAGTAGGCAAGGACTATCATTCTGTAGGTTTTCCTGTAGGTTTTCTGACGCTGCCCTGGTGGCTCACAGGGCAGTTCTCAATCTAAAAAAAGGTCTATGGAAAGAGACCCCATCACCCCAACATCTCTTGAGATATAATGATGCCTTGGAGGCAGGGAGGAAGCAGAACACAAGAAAGTATGGTACATGGATAGGCACAGTGTTGGGATTCAGCCAGTTTGCACCTATTCAGGGAAACCGGCTGTTAACTTTCTAAGCAGTTCAGAGAACCGGTTGTTGGCAGAAATCTGATTTTATTTTTTTCTACTTTACAGGACTAATCCTGTAAGGAAAACAGGAATGAAACATTCTGGTATTGTTTCTAGCCTAATCTTTATTGCCCTGCTTACAGAAACTGCCTCTCTGGTTAACCCTTATTAGATTGTAACAGCTAAGGAAAAGCACACATCGACCTGAGTGACGTTGAGTTGGCCACACCCACATGGTCACAATGACCACTGAGCCATGCCTACCCAGCTGGTCATTAGGGCAGAGAACCGGTTGTTAAATTATTTGAATCCCACCACTGGAAAGCAGTGGCGGGTTTCAATTTATTTTACTACCAATTCGCTCGTGTGATGCTTCTGCACAGAAGTGTCTGGGGCAGTGGTGGGTTGCAGGCGATACACCCCGGTACGGGTGTACTGGAGCTTGCCCGGAGCACCAGATACTGTTCTGCTATGGTGCTCCAGAGGGCCCACCCACCTGCCCGAGCTCCTTACTGGTCTTTTAAGTCTTTGGCACTCCTGCACATGCTCATAGCATGTACAGCACCTATGCAATGCTCCGCTGAGCAGCTGGAGCACTGTGGAGGCTCGTGGAGGTGGTAAGATGCATGTACGTGCTGTGCGTGTGTGTGCGTGTGCCGGTCCAGGGAGGTGGGCAGAGCCTCCTGCCTCTGCCACTACCGGGTCACCTGATCTGGGGCAAATCAGTAGAAACCTACCTTTGCTGGCAAGGCATGATATTATTCATGCACATCTCTTGGCACTTTACCACTAAATAAGTACAAGAACCCATTCCAGCTGAACTTCTTTTCTTTAAAAGACTTTGCCAAAGCAATTGTTCTTTGGTCAGACTGAAGGAGCATTAAAAAGAGGAAAAATTGCAGGAGAATCTATATGGAAGTGGGGTGGGATAAAAACATGGGAATTAGCTACTTTATGGAAATATTTTTTATCCTTACCTCTAATAATGGATGCCAGTGAGTTATTGGTTTGCGCGGATACGCCAGCATTTCATTCCAGTGGTCTCTTCCGAGTCCCTCTGCATCAAGTCCGGTTTTACATACCCCAATCACTTCATTGTGCCCTACTCTAGGATTAAAGAGAAGGAAAATTTGTCCACAGAACTGTATATACTTGTGATGGACTATATTTTTATTTATTCTTAAATTTTATGCTGCTCCTCTCTCTTCCAAGTGACTATCATGAAGTGGCCAGATGTGGAGGCAAGACAAAAGACAACATAACTAGACAGAAGCAGGGGTGGGCTTCAAAAACTTTAGCAATGGGTTCTCTGCCCAGTGCTGGGTGGACGTGGCCTAGTCGGCCTCCTGCACCACGGCTGGGGCCCCATTTTCAACTTTCCCAGGCTCCGGAGGCTTTCCTTGTGCCTCTGGAAGGACAAAAACTGCTTCCCCCAGGCTCTGGAGGCCCTCCAGAGGCCGGAAATGAACCCATTTCTGGCCTTCTGGAACTTCTGGGTGGCCCATTTCCCCTCCTCCTCGAGCCTCCATACAG